>NC_068365.1:65162544-65467544 GCF_020536995.1 Dreissena polymorpha | reverse complement strand
CTTATTAAGACTTATGAAGGTATGACTTACGAAGGTACTTATTGTTAAATAAGTGATAATATAGTCAATGACATTAATGTAGTAAGTTTTTTTTAAATGATTGTTCTTATTAATAAGGTTGGAATAACCGACAGTTTTCGCGCCGCGAAAAAGTGGCGACAACTTTTTTTGGTCAATGAAACCCCTTTCAATCTACTGGCGTTATTTATAGTTAACTGGTAGTTACCTGGTAGACATACCCAGTAAAATTTATTTCCACATATACTGAAAATATGAAAACTTAACAACATTTTTTCAAGTAATATCATATACCAGTCGTGTTTTTTTTTAATTAATATAAGCTAATAATTGTAAAAAATACGGGATTTTAGAACTTTTAATTTTTCATAATTCGTGGTTGACGGTCCTTTTAAAAGAATATCATCTTAAAGCATTTATACATTGTACAACATTTATACATTATTATTCTACAGGCGGTGTGAAACGACATTTAAATGTAGCAAAACAATATGTTCTGAAATTTTGATGAAGGCGCAATCAAGGAATGTTAGTTAAAGGAGAAAAAATAAATATTTTTCCCAAATGTAGAACCAATGAGCTTAAACAACATCAGCTGCATTATACAGCAAGGATTACCGGTTAAAATTAATATTTTTCTAAATAAAATCGAATTTCCAATTGCACGAGATCGCATTGCTGATCGGTAACAGTTAACTGTACGACTCCGGAAGTGGCTTCTTCCTAGGTAGATCGCCTCCGAATTCCAGCTCCTCCTCCATGCGCATTTGCTTCCGGTGGGTTGTGTCAAAGTCGGTGTCCTCGTTACGACGCCGTCCCGTCGACTTGTCTATCGGATGGCGTCCCGTCGACTTGTCTATTGTATGCCGTCTAGTCGTTCCTGTCGGCTTGTCGTCGCCGTCGTCGGTAGACATCATGCTGATGTTGCGGCCGACACACATGAGGATGCCGGCGAATATATTGATGATCATTCCTACGACTGCCAGAGCGAACGACCAACTGAGGGCGTAGCCAAGCCTCTTGATTGCCACTGCATACATGGCTATGCCAATTATCGCCAGAAAACCTAGGAGAAAACTTGGCAATTATCTCCAGGAAACCTAGAAATTAATTAAAACTTGGCAACTATCGCCAGGAAAGCTAGGACATAATAAAACTTGGCAATTAACGTCACGAAACCTAGGAAATAATACAAACTTGGCAATTATCGCCATGAAGCCTAGGAAATAATAAAAACTTGGCAAGTATCACCAGGAAAGATAGGAAATGATATAAATTTGGCAAATAACGTTAGAAAACCTAGGACGTAATACGAACTTGGCAATGATGGCCAGGAAACTTTGCAAATAATAAAACTTTGCAATAGTCGCCAAGAAACCTGGTTAATTATGAAAAATAGTCAGTCTAGATAGCGTTTTGAGAACATTTGATAATTATAGGCCGGCGTCCAATTTAGATTCAAATATTTTCAAAGGACCAGCAGAAAGCTCAACCGCGTCCATTGATTAAAACCGCGTTCACTGTTAGTTCAATCAAGGCCTTAAAAGAATATCATATAGATCAGTATAACGTGATGACGTAAAGTTGATTTAGAAACACCTTCAAGTGCCTGCACCTCTTCAGCTTTGACAAACTTTGTTAGTCTGTGGGTATTCACATTGCACATCTTTGGGAGTAAATAAGACTTAGGCTAGTCACAGTGTACAATTATTTTAGCTGGACAACTTTCGGCAAACTGTAAAATTTCATTAACATATTACAGCATCGTACCTCGTTAAATATTTTCAAGTTTCCAGAGTAAAAACAGCTGCATGCAGACTCGGTCCACATCATCTAGACATTTCTTATATTGATTCTGCATTGACATTTTTGTATGAACACACACATGATACAAGATAAACAAATGTTCGAACTGACCGTTTCAATGCAGTGACCCCAGTCTAAATAACGTATATGTATATATTTGGTGTTGTTTATATGTATTGGTGGTTATTGGCCGCTGATGTAACATGATTGTTTTACTGGGCATAATGCATGTGCATAAAGTGCCGTCCCAGTTTAGCCAGTGCAGTCCGCTCAGGCTAATAAGGGACGACACTTTCCCCCTAAAATGGATTTTTTGCTAAGAAGAGACTTCATTTGAACAAAAAATGTCATAAAAGCGGAAAGTGTCGTCACTGATTAGCCTGTGCGAATAGCATGCATAATGCCCAATTTTCCCAGAACACGACTCAAATGAACCGCTTTCTCTGAATGCTTGGATAAATGCATGTGCATAAAGTGTCCTCCCAGATAAGCTTGTTCAGTTCACATGCTAATCAGGGACGACACTTTCCGTCTAGGCTGGATTTTCGTTCAGGAGATACTTCCTCTAAACAAAAAGTACCGTACAAGCAGAAAGTGTTGTCCGTGATTAGCCTGTTTGGACTGCACAGGCTAATCTGGGAATATACTTTACACACACACATTAAGCCCAGTTTTCCCCACGCGTGGCTCAAATACATACAAAATTGTCTGTTCTGTGATAAAAACAATATTCCACTATATTTTTTTCATGTATTTGAGCATGAGCCTTTGAACTTATAACGATGGATTTTTTAAAAATAAAGGACTTATGATAACCTGTATTATTTGCTTGCTTTAGCTCAAACCTATTTATTATAGACTGCTTCAGACACTATTGAGTGTGTAGATCCTATCATGTGAAATTGATTCACAACATACATAATCGTGTTGCTTAGTAACTGACTTATCAACATTTCAAACTCACTGTACAGGGCCTGATTTCCGTCTGGTGGTTTAACGTGACCCGCATGTGATACCCCCCACACAGGTATTGTTCCTTGGTAATTATCGTACAGTTTTTCCATGAAAGATTTGTAGAACTCTATGACGCCCGGATTTCCTGTAAAAAATGTACACAATAATATGTATCACAAGTAGGTAAAAAATTGATGATGGGGATGCATAAACTATGATGGTTTATTTTCATATGTCAACATTCATATATGTAATTCGTTATGCTTCATTGCATTGAAAGACTAATCGAGACATTTGGTTTTCCGGGTAGAATCAGTTCTTGATGTCATAAGGACTGCACAGGCTAATCTGGGTGGACACTTTACCCACGGGCATCAAACCCCATTTTAACAGAACAAGCCTCATATAGATTTAAAACATAATGGTTAAACTATGCAGCCGTATCTTTATATGCTTGTCATTAACAAATGTAATTTTGTTCTTTTCCATAAAATTAACTTAAGTTTAAACCGATTTATTTTAGCTAAATTGCAAGCATTACTTTCAAAGTAGGTATCATACCAGCCCGAAAAGGCTTATCAGAGACGGCACTTTCTGTGTGTATGGTATTTGTCGTTTAAAGAAAGTCTCTTCTTAGCGAAAATCCAGTTAAGGGAACTGCACAGACTAATCTGGAACGACACTTAACACACATGCATAAAACCCCATTTTCCCTCAAGATTTTTATGAAACCGACCTGGTATCACTAGGAACGCATGCTTGGTTTCTTTGGTTACTGTACCAATCTGCAACACTGATGTTGGCATACCCAACACTGGTAAAAACCTCTGTACTCCTCGAGCAGACATTATTTGCTGTAAAAGTTTGAAACTCATTTGAAATTTAAAATATTTTGCAAATATTAAATAGCATTAAACAGTAAAAGCTTAATTTCCTTATATAATTAAACATGTTATACTTATGAATATCTTCATTAGATTTTGTAAATTATACTTAAGAATAATTTTGTTTAAACTTGTGACCCATCCATTTTGCTTTACAAATGTTTATATGCACATGTGGAGTGAAATTAAAATTATATCAATGACCTATACAAACCAAAATGTTTGTAAAGGTCCCTGATTACCTAGTTCTTCTTGAATGCTTTGAGCTTTTGTAAGTTCATACGTACAGCTCCCAACGACCAGGAGGGTCATTAGCTTAGAAGTTTTAGTTAGATTATGGCAAGTACCTGATAACCAGTATGTGTATTGGTTGTTAAATGTGTTGTAGTGAAATAAGGTCACTTCCAACAGCAGCCTTGATGTTGGGCTAGCTCTTTAGCAATGCGGTTAAAGTGTCTGACTACCACTCTGGAAGTCGTGGATTCAATCCCCGGCGTGAGCTCAGTATTTTCACATTAATGGCGACGAGGCAAAACAGGACTGTGAATGCGGGTATCGGTCTTAGCTGTTTAAGGTTTCTGAGCGGGCCATGCAGATGCACGACATGCTGTAGCGGGCATGTCAGGGCCTTGAACATTAAAAGGGGGAAGAGTGTAGTGAAATAAGGTCACTTCCAACAGACTTGCTGTTGGGGTGGCTCAGTGATGCGGTTAAAGTTTCTGACTACCATTCTGGAGGTCGTGGGTTCAATCCCCGGCTTGGGCTCAGTATTTTCACAATAATGGCGACGTTAAAATACAATGCAGTTGACACCTGACTAGCTGAAATAATTCGCGTTCAGAATAAATCTGACTGTTGGAAGTGACCTTATTTCACTACACTAAAGAGTCTGCCAAAGCAAAAATCATCAAAAGACTCTAAGGCGGCAATTTATATTGACTAACACCTGACAGAAATAAAATATTTCAAAACGGTGTACACGTGTGTAGAATTATTTCGTTTTATTGTAGTTGCATACAATATACTAATTAACATAAATGTGTCTATAAAAACAATACTTTTGAACAATACCGGGAGCGTCAAAACGCAATTAAGCATATTACCAAAATAACACCTGTCTTTGTATTTGCACACACCCCCTTTAAGTTACGAAACGTGATGGTACAAGAGAAAAGTCGCTTGCATCAATCAATTTTTCGTAATTAACAAAAAACTGAGGCTTGCATGTCTACGCATTATAACCTTTAGAAATAAAACGATTTATTTTATTGTTTGCTGAATATGTATGCGCATCATTGCATGATATTGTATTTTTTTGGTCAATTTGTTTCTTTAACATTTAAGCTACACACCACTAATATCTGATATCTCTGCACGGCAATCTCCCGCATTTTCCGTCACAATATACCAAAAGATTTCCTAAACAAATTCAATGTAAAACCAGCTTCAACGAAAAATAAAGTCAAACTGTTGCGCGTAGACACCCTCATAACCATACCTTTTCTTCAAGAGCATTCCAAGCCGAATTGATTTAAACAATAACAAAGATAGGTCATGTGGTATGTGAGTGTAATAGGACTGTAATAGTCTCGGGTTCAATTTAACTATTAAACCTTAAAAGGCTTTTGGGAGTAAGTCAACGCAAAATTGAAATAAGTGAAATAACCCTTTATTATTTACTCTATTAAATACTAGATTCCAATAATACCTTTGTAAGGCGTTGTCCTAAGTCGGAGCAATGACTCCTTCCGTGGAAGATGACTTCCCAGAGTACAGAGTATAAACAATATATGAAAGTCAAAAATGTCTAGTGGTAACACACTGGCTTCAAAATCCAGAGATCGCTGGTTCGATCCCCCGCTGCACATAACCTACTAACTCGTCTTTCGCATGAGACGTTAAACCGAGGTGCAGTGTACTAGGTGCTATACACCGGGCACTAAAAGACCCAGGGTCACCTCTGGAACGGGGTGTCTACTGTATCTTGCACTATCCCCCGTAACCAACTAACACGTCTTTCTGGGGGCGATGGCCATATGGGAGACAATCCCGGTGCACTCGATTAAAATTATGAAGAAGAAGGAAAGAAAAATAAATTCAATAATTAAAACTAATCTTATTGTCAATCTTGACAAGCATTGCAACTTTTAACAATATTATTCAAATCTTATTAATAACATACTTATGATTTACTAACAAGTTCCCATTCGTCTGAAAATATTAATTTATCTCCCGTATACATTTATAATATATTTTATTATTCAAACGAGGATATTAACATGCTTTCTGTTTTACAGTTTCCTTTCCCAATATATGAGATCAACGCAGATACAAGACTTCAGCCCTGGCAAATCAAGTACACTTCTAACATTGTATAACGTTGCCCATATGTACAAAAGTTTAATTCAAGCGTTATACTTATGTATGACCAGTTATATATTCTGGTTGCCAAAAGTGCAAGCTATAACTTGCATTCTTTTTAATTACAACATGCCATTAATGATTTGCCAAATCTGATCTTACTGGTTCCTATACCAAGTACAATTCTACAACTATTTTTTATAGCAGTATGTACACAATAATTTTATATGCAATGTATTTTAATCATATGAACAACTTGTTCATTTAACACATTTTTTACATACATGCATATTCAACATTTACTATTCCCCTTCCCCCTTCAATCAAAAAGACTTATTATTGTATAGTGTACGGGCATCAATATTCTTTACAGTGATGCTATTTTCATCTAAAACGGACACGGCGTTGTTGTTTTATTCCCTTTAAAAGGTGGGTGGGGTAAATCAGAATTCAACAAAAAAAATCATAACTGTAGTAGGGTCAATATATGAAAAAAATACCTTCAACCACCAAAAAGTTGCTACAAAAGGTATTTTAACTGGTACTGGTAGGGTAGAAGGTCCTTAAAAACATATCAAAAGTTTACCACAATCGGACTTCCGAAAAGGTATTTTTTTTACCAAGATGGCCGCCAAGATTGCCGACAAGACCTATTACTGATTATAACTATGTAACTATACGATCAAATTTGATGAGTTTGGTGTCTATACATAGGTTTCAAAGGGCAAATAACACATTAAGATCATCAGATATTGTTTAAGTTTAGAATAGTACACGCAAATCCAACATGGCGTCCAAAATGGCCGCCAAAACCTAAATGATCAAAACTATGTAAATATCCACTAAAATGTAATTATTTTGGTGGATATATATAGGTTTCAATGGTCAAAGAACACATAAAGATCATCAGACCTTGTAAAAAATTATTATATTACACCCAAATCCAAAATGGCGTCCAAAATGGACGCCAAGATGGCCACCAAAACCTATAAATGACCATAACTATGAAACTATCCACTGATTTTTGTGTATAGATAGACAGATATAGACTTTTCAAAGTTATATAAAAGTTCACACATGTTCCATCCAAGTAAACCAACAGAACCAATAAAGATCACCACAGATAATAACTGTGTGTATAGCTTGGAAACTTTGATAGTTCAGGAATCCCTCCTTTATTGATTTCTGTAAACCAACACTGTCAGTTTTGCTGGATAGAATGGCTTTTGTGATGCCCAGCCTTTGCCTTGGCAGAACAGCTTCTAAAGACGGAAAACCAACAAATATCTTAAAATCTGATCAATAATGCAGACAATTTATAAATATCTTGTTTTTTGTTGACTTCGAATCTGGAAGATTTTTACGTAAAATTGTGGTAAGAAAATCCAAAGGTATCGGATTTTGTGGTTTTAGGCCTAAACTTATTATTGTGATATGTAACCTTTCGGGATATCGGTAAAGTGCGAGCAGACGAGGTGTAAATACGTTAAAAATTAAAGCTAAACGACTAGAAAGTTGGATCGGAATATCTTTAAATTTTGTGAATTAATGTGTTTCTAATGGATAACAACGACAAATTACCAGAATATTGCTCATGATCACACGTACAACTTCTTTCTGAGAGCGAATGGAAAATGTGTCACGAATTCTGACAAATAAACAGTAGGGTGTCGTTATTGAAATACCGCGATAATACTGGAAGAATAGAGATGCCAACTACAATGTTTAAAACAAATATTTTTTTAACAAGCGTTTATGATTTGTCAGGATAATAATAACAATAAGATATCGAAAAGATCAAAGCAAGTAAATTCGACAGAAATCTGAGATTCGGCAATATATTTAACTTTAAAGGCGGGTTATGTTCACGTAAATTGTGTTTGGAAAAGACTGTCACTATAGGTAATGAACCAGTCTTCGGCTTATACCCACTGAAGATGCGTATTCAGGGGAGATAATTGAGTAAGGTCTTAACTCTGGAACGGTTGCGAAGAAAAACAAATAATGCGAAAATATTTAGTGCGATTCGCTACACAATTATGATGTCATTGATATAATTTTTCCTGAGGTATGTATTTACATGAGATTAAGCATATGTCAACGTGTTTTTTATTTGTTCAAGGTCATATATAGCATCGCGAAAATATATGTCGCGTCGCAATTTTTTTTTGAGACGCATCCATGTGTGGTATTCTTATGTAATTTTATGTCTAAATTTCCATATGTATGAACGGTCAACGCCCGCTTCGCGGGCTTTTGCCCGTATTAACAAAACTTTGTTTTCGGGGAGTCAATATTGTTTTAAAGAACAATATGGAAATTGAGCGCTTGATACTTAACAATCATCGTTTATAGCGTCTTAAGACCGAGAAATCTAGGAATAACCACCCACAAAAGCTCGCTTATAATATCGTCCAAAATATTAAAGCGCCGCGTTTAAGGAAACACGTGTACCGACTTAAATTGACCCGGAGTCTCCGTTCGAACTTGACCTTAGATCTTTGTGTCTGATCTGAAGTCTTGTGTTTTGAAGGCAGTAGTCAAGCGGTCAATAAAGTAGTTGATCAGACACCCGAAGTTATAGCTTGAGCGTTGGATTTATCGTAACCAATTGGTCCCTAATATCACGAAGACTGGGAAACGTTATTAATATATATGATATATATATATATATATATATATATATATTATAATATATATATATATATATATATATTATATATATATATATATATCTATAATATATAGATATATCTATCATATCTATATATATATATAAATAAATAATAAATAAATAAATATATATCATATATACTATTACATACTATATATATATATATCTATATATATATATATATATATATATATATATATATATTAATATTCGTTTTATTATTTGTTTCTAAGTTCATATGTGTTGGTCATATTTCTTGAAACCCGGAGCTCGAGCTATACATTACATGTACATAAGGATGGACAAATACTAATTATAGTTTATAGAGAAAAACATTACTAAAATATTAATATTGGGGTCTTTGATCATAATGTGAATGATTTATTTTCATACGCTTCATATTAAAGTTGGCTTGAATGTGTCTGTTTGCTGTGTATCACAGAATGTATCGTTCACCAAATCGACAATCGCCAATCTCTTCTAATTCGATTCCTGTCAATATAGCATCAGTGTTGCATAATTATACATAATCGCGTCACCTTTACTTTATAGCATATTGTTATTTGGATAAAATATAAGTTATGCATTTTTACAAATGTGATTGTTTAATTGAAGTAAAGTAAGTTAAAGCAGAAACGAAGCGGTGAACTGCTAAACTGTCAATTATGAAATCGAAAGTAGAAGTATGCATGTATGTACATGTTACACACTTTGCAAATAAAAACGTTGTATATGTAGTCTTAAAATTCATTTTCAAGTAAGTAATCCAACATAAAATAATTAAGATAGTATATTATACCAAAGGACGAATATGGTCCATGATAAACTGATAAGGTGAATTGTGACTTTTAATTTGGCCTTACTCGTGTTATGACGATTTTTGGCAAATATACACGATTGTGTCTGATAAAGAAGTCAGAGTAATTGCCTGTTTTTTGTGCTTGGGGATTTCCCTAATCATCAAACATGGACGCTTTATTAAAATGATATATTAATATTGGTTTCATTTTTTTTTAAGTTCATATGTGTGACTTTTAATTCTTGAAACCCGGAGCTCGGGCTATACGTTACAGAAGGACGGACGAATACTAATTATAGTTTATAGAAAAAAAACATTACTAAAATATTAACATTGGGGATTTGATTACAATGTGAATGATTTAATGGCATATTCCTCATATACAAGTTGGCTTGAATGTGTCTCTTGTTCTTTGTATCACAGTATGTATCGTTCACCAAATCGACAATCGCCCATCTCTTCTATTTCGATTCGTGTCAATTTAGACTCAGTGTTGCATAATTACACATAATCGCGTCACATTTTCTTTATTACATAAATTCTGTTATTGGAATAATAGATAAGGTATGTTTATGTGAAAGTGTTATTGTTTAATAGTAGTAAAGCCTATTAAAGCAACGTAACGGTGAATTGCTCGACTGTCAATTTTGAAATCGAAAGTAGAAATATGCATGTGTGATCATTTTAAAAACAACAAATATAAACGTTCGCTTTGTAGTCTTCAAGTTACTTTGAAGCCTGTACACCAATATAAACTAATAAAAGTAGTATGTTTATACCAAAGGAAGAATGTGGTCCATTATACAGTAATAAGGCGGATTGTGACTTGTATTTTGACCTTAATCATATTATCACATTTGTTGACAAATACAGATAGTACGCGATTGTGTCTGATTAAGAAGTCAAACTATTACCTGATATTCTGTGCTTGGGGATTTCAACTTTGGTTACGACACGATACTACACAAGGAAAAATACCAATGCTTTTGTTGAAGTTAAACGATTTAATTTAAAGAAGCATATTGACAGTACAATGTACAATCATATTTTATTTATCTAATAATTTTAATATCCTATTCATTAACAATGAACTGAGTGTACTGTACTGCTATGGCATTGAACATGGTCGGATGTGTAGCTTGTTTTCTTACAACATAAAACAAGCATTTGGATTTAGATCCTAAATTATATGTTTGAAGGTATGGAATGAAAAATGTGTTTTTAAAACACAATAATAATACAACATAGTATATCACATTAACATCATACTTATCGTCAATTACGTTTTAACACATTTCAAGTTCTCATTATTGTTTTCGGAACAAAATTCGCAAGACAATAAAACACATGGTGTGAATACAAAACACGTTGTTTTATTATTTGGGATTTTGTTAAAGGTATTATAAACTATCACGGACAGCTACTTTGTTTAATATATTCGATACGAATGTTATTATGCCCCCTTCGAAGAAGAGGGGGTATATTGCTTTGCTCATGTCGGTCTGTCGGTCCTTCTACCAGGTGGTTTTCAGATGATAACTCAAGAACGCTTGGGCCTAGGATCATGAAACTTCATAGGTACATTGATCATGACTCGCAGATGACCCCTATTGATTTTGAGGTCACTAGGTCAAAGGTCAAGGTCACGGTGACTCGAAATAGTAAAATGGTTTTTGAATGATAACTCAAGAATGCATACGCGGCCAACAGGGCAAACTCTGAACAATATTACTGAAGCAACTGGTCTGTAATCTTAAATCTATAATTATCAGTCCAATGAAACATCATCCTTTGAATACAATACAGTGGATCAGTAAAAATATTATCAGAATATGAGATTTTTTGTATATTTTGTATATTAAATATTGTGTTAATGTTTAATTTTGTTGACTAATATAAATATAAGCAGGACAGGGGAGGTAATACACTATTATATCTTTCTTATATACAGGGGAAACAAATGCAATAAGTTTAAATGTCATGTTTTATAAATAGAGGAAATTTGTTCATGTCAGTGTGAGATCATTTGTTATTTTTAATGATCACATTTATTATAACGTTGACAAAACAACACTTACCTGAATACCACAATGGATTCCACCCAAAAATACCCCACGCCCCTACCATAATCCTTTCCCCCCAAACCTCATCCCCCAATTTTTTTTAACATCCCACATGATACCCCCCATCACTCCTCCCTACCCCCCACCCCCCTAATTTTTTTAAACATCTTATAAATTACCCCACCCCACATTATACCCCTCTCTCATCCCCACCCCTACCCCCCACCCCCCATTTTTTTTAAACATCTTATAAATTACCACACCCCACATTATACACCCTCTCACCCCCACCCCCTACCCCCACCTCCCCCAAATTTTTGTTTAAACATCATATAAATTACCACACCCCACATTATACCCCCCTCTAACCCCCCACCCCCTACACCCCAACCCCCCTACCCCCCACCCCACAACTCTCCCCCCCAATTTTTTTAAACATCTAATAAATTACCACACCCCACATTAGATCCCCCTCTCACCCCTTAATTGGCTTAATTGGGAAAATTTGGTTATTTTGGGGAATTTTTTGGTCAGATTTTTGGGAAAAAAACGTCATTTTTCACTGCCCCCCTCTCACCCCCAACCCCCCTACCCTACCCCCCAATTTTTTTTAAACATCTTATAAATTACCACACCCCACATTATACCCCCTCTCACCCCTACCCCCCTACCCCCCCCACCCCACCCCCCCTCCTTAAAAAAATATTTTTTTATACATGTTATAATTACCACACCCCACATTATATTCCCCTCTCACCCCCACCCCCCTACCCCCACACCCATTTTTTTTTAAACATCTTATAAATTACCATACCCCACATTATACCCCCCTCTCACCCCCACCATCCTACCCCCACCCCCCTCATTTTTTTTTAACATCTCCTAATCTAATAAATTACCCCACCCCACATTATACCCCCCTCTCACTCCCCCCTACCCCCCCGGTCCCCCTCCAAAAAAAACACAACTTCTCTCACTCCCCCCTTGATCATGACTGGCAGATGACCCCTATTGATTTTCAGGTCACTAGGTCAACGGTCATGGTCACAGTGACTCGAAATAGTAAAATAGTTTCCGGATGATAACTTACATTAGGTCAAAAGTCAAGGTCACAGTGACAAAAAACGTATTCACACAATGGCTGCCACTACAACTGACAGCCCATATGGGGGACATGCATGCTTTACAAACAGCCCTTGTTTAATTGAGTTGTTTTCATCCAAGATGGTCGGTAAGATGGTTGTTAGAAACAATAGTTGTTCAAAATCTGAATTAATTAGATGTTCCGGACAATTGATTGAAATCGCACGAAATCTACGTAAAAGTTACATGCAGTGTCTATGTCTTTAAAACAACCGTGTTTAGTCAAGACAATGCATATTTTATGTTTTTCAGCAAAATACACGTCAGAATGGCTTTGGCATCGGATGTATGTGGGTTTTGCTTTAAAGAACCCGTATTTGGATTCTGTGAAATCTGTAATATTTCGCTTGGTGTAAGTTGCTTCTCAAATCATACTAAGATACATTTATTTACTAGTCATATTGTGTTTCCGTTGGATAACTCAGAGAACGAGACATGCTTATCGGTACCCATAGAAAAAGACATACATGAACAAAAATGCCAAAAGCACGAAACAGACCCTCAGTCGTTTTATTGTGGAAGGCATGGCGCAACCATATGTGGTCGATGTATACTGGCTGAACACATGACTTGTAAAGATGAAATCGTTGATCTACATATAACAAAGTTTGATGAACAAAAGGCGAATTTCCTTCTTGTCTCTTTGAACGAAATCGAAGGCGAAATAAAAGACCTTCAGGTCCGTGTAGACAGAAATGTTAAACTAAATGACGAGTGTAGAGCCTCATCTATTGACGCAATTAAAGATTTTCGAAAGAAAATTGATTTAAGGCTTAACCAGTTACAGTTCGAAGCAGAACAATCCACAGAGAGGAAACACAAAGAAAATATGAACAGTCTGGTTGAACTTGCAAAAATTTGCAAAGACGTTTCTCTTCGAATTCAAATGCGTGGAGAAAAAATCGAGGAGTTATCGAAGAAAAAACAAGAACGGCATTTGTTTGTATATTCTAAAAAACTGGCCATTGAAATTGATGAAATAAGAACAGCTATTAAGCAGTCAAACTTCAAAAACCATATTACAAAATTCACATTTAAAGAACACCCAACATTGGAAAATATTCTTCAGAAAACAATTCTTGAAATTGGAACACTTCAAGAGGCTTGTGATGGAAGCGAAGAATTCGTTGACGATACACATGCTTCATTAACGGTAAGTGTTCATCTGTCACAGGACAAAACCGTTTAGGCTGAAACCTTCTTATACAACAACAATGAAACACCGGAAATATCACCAGTTCTGAACCTCCTGTTACGACCCTCTATTTGTTTATATAAGGCAACTAATTTACCGACATTCAACGCACAACCTATGCGCAGAGATTTGACTGAAACCAGCTTAGCTGGATCAAATCCCTGCCTTCAACACCAACCACTTGATGTATAAGCTTTAATTAAAATCCCTTTTTGGGCCAAATGACTTCATAAATTACACAATTCAAACAGTACACACATGACTTATCGATTAACAGAAATACATAACGGAAGGACGGACAACACGGTATCCAATAACTTCAGGTAACTAATATTTGAACGGTCCATGCTAAGCAAGGGGTGTTTAAAAAAAAAACTCATGTGTTAATGAAAAATTAATCGCAGAACTTAAATGAAAACAAATTTAAAACATCTTTTTTTCTTTTCAGCGATTTTGAAATCCATGCATGTAGTTTCTGTCTAAACGTTATGTATTTTAGGGGACTCCTGAACATGCAGATGAAAGCTGTGCGCGGAAAATAACACAACCGAAGAATTTTGCGTCCGGTAACATTTTATGTACAAACAGAATTGATCAATCGATTAAAATTAACCCATGTTTCCCAGCATTCGTGAAACCCACGGGTTAGGGCTGAGACCTTTTAAAGGGACCTTTTTACGTTTAGGTAAATTGAAAAAATTGAAAAGAATTGTTTCAGATTCGCACATTTTCGATCTGGTTATGATATTTCTGAGGAAACGGAAATACTGAAAATTAACCATGCTCTAAACTATCCATTATAATTATGCATCTTATGACTATTTAAAAACCTGAAAATTATAAAGCGTTGCAACACGAATCGATTGAATAATTTGGAGAGTTCTGTTGTTGTCGTTATATTTTGTTACACTACGAGGATTGCTTATATAAAGTATAATATACATCAATTCTCTATGAGCACGGATGGCCGAGTCTTCCAAGCGTTAGACTTTTACTCCAGAGGTCATTGGTTCGAGCCCAGTTGAGGGTTACTGTTTTATATCTTTAATCTTATACTTGTACTGGAGCTTTTTAGATCCAGTGTGTGCCTGAATCAATATAAAGCATTTAATGACAAACTTCAATACATGCCAACATCTTTAAAAAGTCCCTTTAAAAGCTTTGTTACAAAATTAGTTATTTAAATATTGAGATGTTGTCGATATAAGTTAAAAATGCAGTGCAATCATTATATAAATTTGGTACAAGTAAATCTCATTTTGAAAGAAATATGTAAAATATTATTTTAGGTAATCAACCTCCTGGAAAGATGACGGTTGAAGCGATAAATTTTTTGGTATTTCGTATTAAGTACGAGTTTTTAAATGGACAACAATCGGTATGTATAAGTCGCGTTTACAAAACAACATTGCAGTGAACGTACATTTTATTTTTGTCATGCCCTAAAAGGTGCACGTGTTAAAGGCGAACCTCCTGATTTCCAATGAACCAGTTGAGGAACAAAATTTAAAATTGTGTGTTCATAATTTTCATTTATTAATATTGTGTTGCTTATTTAGATTGTGTTAGAAATTAACCAGGGGTCGTATTCCAGAAGAATCATACGTTAAATATTATTCTTATCCTTAAATTGGGAACATTTCTTAAGTGTTTCATTTCATATTTCAATAGTTTGGCATCAAGATTTACATAAAAATAACATCATTATGTCAATGTTATTTAAGGAATACATGTATCAAAAAAGGTGTTTCCTTGTTTAGTAAAGAAGTACACAACATTGTAATTTTGACCTTAGGTGAAATTATCTTAGAAATTACTTAAGATGTTTATGGAATACCACCCCAGACCTAAAAGAGTTTGCTAGTATTTCGGCGCGCGACGCTTATTTCTAAAACAAGTTATTATCACACAAATGGCAAATGTATCGACTCAACTGTTTTTTCTAAGCGCGAGCTTGGAATGCTCACAATTATAACATAATGAACTTAAGCTGATTTACTTTGTACACTTGGAGACTTTTCTGATGTATCACGTATTCAAATCGATATAGCTCCCTTATTTTAGAACGGATTTTGTTAAAATATAGACTCAGACTAATTCAACACATATTGAATACTTCATGTAAATTAAATTGAAATTGATCAACAACAAAATATCAAAAATAACAAATTGAATCAATCGCTGAACAAGTAAAATTCTCAAAATCGTACATCGTAAAATAATAATGTGACAAGTAAAACGCATTATCTTTCACGTCTTAAAGACCGACCGGCTTGCAACATTGTGCTCATGAATATTCATATGAGCCATATTATTTGTATAATGAATGTTATGTTTTCTTGGTAAAAACCCACCAAGAATCATGAAATTGAAATTAAATTATATAGCGTTGTACCACACCAAGTGTTTTTTTAACCCAGCATTTTTCAAACTTAAACATTTCAGTTATTAGTAAATATTTTCTATGTAAAATTGAAGATGCGATCATTCGATTACAGTAGGTGAATGCAAACGATTAAATCATTCATCCGTGACGATCGGATGCTTCAGCAAGTGGGGAAGATTTCCTGTGATGTGCCGATTGCGCTGTTGCGCTCCGGAAATTTGATACGAGAAATATTGATTTTTAAATTAATATTATTTCTTCCTGGTGTTTTAATCCACCTTAAATGTGGAGATTAAATGTAGAACTTGAAATTTAAAGTAGAATCATATAGCGTTTTACCATTTTCACGTGCAAAAAAATGAAACCACACCTACCACTCGTGCAAAAGCGCCCGGTTGTTAAGAATGGATGATTGTGTCGTTAATTTGCACGAAATATAGGAAAATGATTACATGTGCAATTTTAAATTAAAATCTTAACTCATCACTGAGATATTTAAGTTTGAAAAGTGTTGATTTAGTGAAGTCTCCAAGTGTATATGTGAGTTAATGCATGCCGTTTTAGAATATATATTATAATGTCTACTTTTATGTGATTCGTGAAAATATATAATTACTATGAACAAGCATTGTGCAAACGAACAACTTAAAACAAGAAGGCATAAACTGGCTTTAATTAAGGACAATTAATCAATTTTGTTTCCCGGAGTGATTAAACACGTTTATGAAGTTTTGAAGGTTGCTTACAACAAAGAGTTTACATGTTTCTCGTGGCAAATGATCCAATAAAATTGTATTGTAGTTATAGAAACACACTATTATAACAAGTTATGAATGCAATGATTTTTTTGTAACGACACGAGTGAAACAAACATTCGACAAATCACCAAAAGCAAAACTTTTTAGTCAAGTTTATAAACTTATGCGCGCATACAGTTCTTGTTATTGTTTCTTCTAGGATGGCAAAATGTATAAGGCTTTAACTGAGCACGTGTATCTCCCTTACTCGAACAATGGAATAAACATTTGCAGAATGCTTAAACTAGCCTTTCAAAGGAAATTGCTGTTTACCATTAACAGTGATGGCGCCATTGTTTATAACGGCATAGATCCTCGGAGCTCACCCTACGTAATGACAGAGTATGTATTAACTGTATTGTGCATGCAACGATATAAGTATGTGTAGCACAGGTACATATAACAAGAACAAATATGAAGTTAAACATGCTAAATGTTTGAGATAATATTGAATCAATATTTAAATACTACTAAGGCATAATGGGGTTTATAGTAAATTACTTCATCGCACGTGTTGATGTAGACAATACTCTACATTGAAACAAAAGTAACAATAAGATGAGGGGGACTAACCGTTTCATGGTGTGCATAAAGAAACTCATTTTCCTTTCTGGTTAACTAAACCTATTTCAAAATGAAGAAAATACTGGATTCATGCATACATTATCAATTTGATGTAATTGAAATACACGATCAGTTTTGATGTCATAGATGCTGCGTACTCGCAATTATGATTGAGTCGTCAATCAAGGCATGTCGCTGAAATACGCAAATATTTAAATATGTAATAGCAATATATGTATAAGTTAGTTCCATTACAATTAAACAATTTAGACGGAGAAAAATAAGATTATTAAAGATTCCGTTGAAATTCGTACATCCGCACATTTTTCCTTATATCTTATGTGGAGAAAACGTTCTGTTACTCTGGAAGCTCTTATATTGTCTTTATTTCAGAATCGATTGTACCAGAGTAACCACACAGTTGAAAGATAAGGGCATCACGATGGCTGACATTGACACCAACGATGGCTTCGAGGGAACAGTGACTGTGGACTAATTAGATAAAACAACGTGTTAACTGTTTGTTGAAAAAGCCTGAACAATATTTCAAAAAGCAACCACGAAAAAACTTTTATCAGATAAAAGAACAATTAAAAAATGGGTAAATATTGAACTAAACAATTCTAGGGAACATACAAAGTAATCATTTAAAAGAGGGTGGGAAACCTTCGCTGAAATTGACTTGTAATGACTGATTATAGAGAAGTATGAGATGAGACTAGGCATGAATGCTTGTCGTGGCTTTGGATGAGTTTTTGTCGAGTGTATCGGATTGAGCGCGTGCTTTAGTACGTCGAAGATTGTCCGTAATTCAAGTTCGCCATTAACCATGCGATTTTTAAACAACTTACTTCAAGTGTTATCATGAGATGTTTTATCGCGTGTAAAACTCTACCTCAATAATTATGGTCACTCTTACAGGTCGAAGGTTAAATTTGTACCAAAGTCAATGACAAATTGGCATGTGCTGTGTGTGGCGCGTATCATTTATTAACCTTCCTTCAAAGTCAAGGTCACTCTGAGAGTTTACATGTTGAATTCGGGCATAGTATAGCTTTTCCAGACTGAAAATTCGTCATTCAATATAGAAGCTCACATCACCATGTAGTGTTCAGGGGATCTGTTGGGATATGAATATGTGTGACAAAGGTCTAAAGTCGTGCCTATTTTAAGAATCGTCTACAGAATCGTCTTTTAAGCTTGAAAGTTTGAGCGCCATCGATAGAGAAGAAAAACTAAAGTTGAAAACACAACCTTCGGGACGCCGTAATAGACAAATGACCATACTCCTCCAAAACTCGTCACATCCAACATTTCTTTCTTTACGACCATTTACACGTAATGGTTATTCAACGGTGAACATTTTAGATATTTCCACCAGGCAGTTAAAGGGGAGTTGAAACCCGTACTTCAGGACGCAAAGACGTATGAACGGTCGAACATACGGAAATACGTGCGGACGGACGGACAAGTGCAAAACCAATGCCTCGCGCTCAGTGGGACAGAAATAAATAACTCAAAAACACCAATTGTGCAATAGTGCTTTAAATATGACTGTGTTTGATAAACATACATGCACACTTTTAGTTATGCCCCCGGATCGAATGATCGGGGGTATATTATTTTTGGACTGTATGTCTGTCAGTCTGTCTGTCTGTCTGTCATTCTGTCTGTCATTCATTCTGTCCCAAAACTTTAACCTTGGTCAAATCTTTTGCAAAATTGAAGATAGCAACTTTGGCATGCATGTGTATCTCATGGAGCTGAACATTTTGAGTAGTGAAAGGTAAAGGTCAAGGTCATCATTCAAGGTCAAATGTTATCCTTCAAGGTCAAAGGTCAAATATATGAATTCAAGTAGGTGGGATTGTGTTTCATTAATACAGCTCTTATTTTATTTTAAAACAATAGATAATTTAAACATGTTTAAAAATGGACAAATATGTTAAAGAAAAAGAGAAAATGACATACAGGCACACACAAGATGACACCAAGACTGAAAAAAATAAGAATAGAACAGAACATATGTGACTATGACCATATGGGTCGTAAAATGCCGCCCAAGATTAGTCTGTGAAGTCCGCACAGGCTATTCAGGCAAGACAATTTCCGCTTTTATGATATATTTCGTTAAGAGAGAGTATATTCTTAGCAAAAATTCCGCTTTAGGCTGAAAGTGTTGTCCCTGATAAGCTTCTGCGGACTGCACAGGCTAATATAGGACGACACTTATCGCGCATGCATTAAACCCCCTATTCACAGAGCACGGTCCATATGTAGTAACAAAAATCTGTACAAAAGGTGGTTTATTTATTATTATTGCATAAACTCAATCTATAATGCCCTCTGGCGGGGTGCAGAAACTTGGCAAAATGAGGGCTTGAACGGGAGAAATGGTGTATTAACAATGCGATTCACGTGCCGTTCAAGCCCTGTAATGTGTTTTCCATTATCCCTATAAAGAAACAGGTGATATACATGTGAATAAATGAGTGAGCTAACAACGTAGTTAAATTTGGGTAGAGTTTATAATAATTGTAATCATTTTCTTATATATTACAATTATTCAATCATCAAAATATATACATTGTAACACAATAATTACTCTAAGCGTACACTTCAGTTGTTTAAATTATTTTAACCATAAAGCTGGAAATACTTACTAAAATAAAGGTTTAAACTCAAATAGTATCTTTCTCTAAGTGGCAATGAAATAGATTATCTCTGTTCTAGATACCGTTTTTGTTCGAAGACATTATTTTATTTATGTGTTTATGCCTTTAAAAAATAGAATATTATAAAATACATACACAGGAGATATTGTTTCAAAATTCTAGATATTCGTAAAATAATAAAACGTCGTTTATGACGACAGTACGTACAACGTCATTTTAGATTCCAAAACATTGATACATTATTATTCTACATGCGGTGTTAAAAAGACGTTCACAGATGAAATAGTTTAGTCAAGTTTCATCACCTTAGAATTACTGTACTTATGTTTTCGTAATGTAATATGAATATTACATCATGTTATGTGAATATTACATTAATATATGTCTATTCAAGTCTCATCACATTAGAATTATTGTACTTATGAAGAACATACAGTTTGTCAAAAAATTTATTTATTCTGAAACTGTTATTTTTATTAACACTTTTTATAGACCATGTTTTTCAAATAGAAATATTGAACTATCAAATTAATATATGCTGTGTAAATACTGTATGTTTCTTTAGAAAATTGATTTTGAATCTCGAGTGGATGCGATATGTAGTATTTGTATCAAAACATTATCGTTTATTCAACCATAACGTTTTTTATGCAACTATGCATGATATGATATATGTTGATCAAGGAACATAACGGCCTATTTCAACTGTGTAAATATGAATATGTATTTGTCGCAATAAAAGTTCTTTTTCATGTAGTGGGACTATATATTTCCAGCAATATTGATGACGTTCACATGTAGTGGGACTATATATCTCCCGTCATATTGATGAAAACGTAATGCAGGAAGACGTTCACATGTAGTGGGACTATATATCTCCCGCAATATTGATGAAAGACGTTCACATGTAGTGGGACTATATATCTCCCGCAATATTGATGAAAGCGTACTTCTTCATGTAGTGGGACTATATATTTCCCGCAATATTGATGAAAGCGTACTTCTTCATGTAGTGGGACTATATATTTCCCGCAATTTTGATGAAAGCGTCATGCAGGCAATGCAGTTCTCATTCATGTAGTGGGACTATATATTTCCCGCAATATTGATGAAAGACGTTCACATGTAGTTGGACTATATATTTCCCGCAATTTTGATGAAAGCGTCATGCAGGCACGTTAGTAAAAACAGAAAAATATCAATATTTGACCTTAATGTAAAATCAATGAGCGTATAAAACATAAACAGCGTTATAAAGCAAAGAATAACGGTTTAAAACACTTTTTCCCGAAAAAAACATCAAGTTTCCAATTGGTTGAGATCGCATAGTTCTGATCGGTAACGGTTTACCGTACGAGCCCGGAAGTGGCTTCTTCCTAGGTAGCTCGCCTCCGAATTCAAGCTCCTCTTCCATGCGCATTTGCTTCCGGTGGGTTGCGTCAAAGTCAGTGTCGTCGTTAGGACGCCGTCCCGTCGACTTGTCTATCGGATGTCGTCTTGTCGTTCCTGTCGGCTTGTCGTCGTCGTCGTCGGTAGACATCATGCTGATGTTGCGGCCGACACACATGAGGATGCCGGCAAGTATATTGTTGCTCATTCCTACCACTGCCAGAGCGTAAGACAAACTAAGGGCGTAACCAAGCCTCTTGATTGCCACTGCGTACATGGCTATGCCAATAATCGCCAGGAAACCTAGAAAATAATTTAAACAACTTGTCAGTCTTGATAACTTTTAGAAAAAATGTGATGGCGTAACCAAGCCTTTTAATTGCCATTGCATACATGGCTATTCCAATTACCGCAAGGAAACATAGGAAATAGTTAAAGACTGGCCAGTCTTGATATATTTTAGAGAAAATGCGATAGTTATAGACTGGCATCCAATTTAGATTTAAATATTCACAAAGGACGAGCAGAGAGCTCAACCGCGTACATTGATAAACACCAAGTTCACTGTAGGTCAAATGAAAGCCACGAAAAAATATCATACATATATATATATATATCAGTACAGCGTGATGACCTTAAGTTGATTTCAAAAACGCATTCAAGTTCATGCACTTCTACAGCTTTGGGAGTATGTAAGTCTGTGGGTAGTCACATTGTACAACTTTGATCCTGCATTAACGTTGTTGTATGAACACGCACATGATACAAGATAAACAAATGTTCGAACTGACCGTTTCAATGGCGTGACCCCAGTCTTAATTACGTACATGAATATATTTGGTATGTGTTCTTCGGCTAAACATTATCTATCATTATCTATCGAAATAACATAGCTATACCTGCAACATAGGCGGTGATAACTGCGCCTGTAGCGAGTAGCTTCTCCCGATAGAGACCGCACAGAAAGAAAACAGAGAGCGACGTGAAGAAGTAGAAGCCCATCAACGCAAATACGTTCAGAACAGCGCTTGCTATGATGACATCTTTTTCTGAATGAAACAAAATACATGGGCGTAAAAAATATGAACTTACGTTGTGTGTCAATCACGTTTTTCTATTCACACCAGTTATCAGTTCAACCCACTAGCGTTTACGGCAGTACTGACTATGATTTTACCTTTATGTGCAGGAAATACAACCTTCTGTAAACGAGATAAAATAGTAATGTGTGTATTGTTATTGGCAAGAGATAAATATTAAAGCAAATACGTTTAGACCAGTTCTTGCAATAGCGATACAATTTCTAAAGTACTCACACATCAAACGATTGTCAAGTTTAAATTCTGTTATGTTTTATTCATGTCTAATAAATTGTTTAAGTTTATTGTTGTTTATCATTTCAACAAAATCGATGACATGCAACTCTATTTTAACGGCACTGAAATAAAGAAGAACAATACTAATGAATATAAGAAAATGTGAGCTTTATATGTCTAGTAACTACAAGGAATCAAATGATATAAAACTGCACTCTTCAAATAAAATCAACCCACAGTCAATTAAATTGTTTGTAAGCACATCTTTAGAAAACCTGATGTTCACGTAAGCCAAATATCAAACTATTTGGACAAATTATAAATTGGGCTAGACAGATAACAATTGAACAGTTAATAGCAAATCCCAGTTCCTTTGTTTTAATCACCGTGATGTTGGTTTTGCTATTGATTGTGCAACTGTATAGATCAGCCCATACGCGTTAAAAAAACATTGGCAATGCTGAAACCTATCTCTAAATAAAGGCAAGATACACTTAATGATGATATTCATCATGTGTATGTATCAGACAACCGCGGTCAGAATGGCGATGCCATTGAGGACAGCGGTCTCAGATAATGCATGCACGTTATTGTAATACTATCTGTGTAAGTGTTCTCATCCTGTGTTCCGTTACTATACTGAGCTAATGGCATTTATCATCATATCTTTAACGGTATTTAATAATAAAGCGCCTCTATCATTTATTTATTACTGAGACACAATATTTTGTTTTAAATTATAAAGTAACCGAGCATCATAGTCTTTCTTACTGTACCATACAGATTGGCGTAGAAATGGTAATAAGTATCATAGCAAGTCTCGTTTATCGTCGGGCACGCCATGAAGAAGCCAGCATGCGTGACGTAGCCGTCGTCCGTCCTTTCCACCCAGTGGAAAGACGCCACGGCGGTGGTGTAGAAGACAAGCGCCAAAAGGTTGACGACAGTTGCGACGACACTCCAATTAATCTGTTCACACTTATTTTTAAAGTTTTCTTCTGACAATTCCGGTTCGAGGTTCAAGGCTTACTATCTCATAATTTAAATTCTGTAAAAAGCCAGTGTGAGAATCGTTTTGGGATTCGAAGTAAAAATACAAGTATTTTTTTCGATTACATTTCTAGCAATATGTATACACTATCAAGCATTTATAGGAAAAAGGAGTATGTGTGAAGCATACAAAATAATTGTATAAATGGTTTATAGTTCCTTTAAAGATCATTTATGATGTAATGTTCCGATACCGCAAATAGCGCGTTGTACTTAACACGTTAAAATTTATACTTATTAAATTAACAATTTAAATCAAATGTGCAAATAAACTGTACTATACCTCCTAATCCACCTCACATTCAGCTCTCACTTTAAATATGTTTGAATATTCATCATACTAAATACAATTCTCAACTTTTTATTATGGCCGCTTAATTATTTAGAACATTTATCGACTTTCATTAACATGTCCCTTATAATTAGAAAAGATCTGTCAAACACACCGCTAGCAAAATCTTACATGAAACGTCAATAGGTTTTAAAATTCAAATTTTCGTCCTAATTCATTAGGTTTACACTGGTTCGTTATTGTTTATCGTATTCGCGTCATTATCTACGTATATATATTTAAGCGTATAAGCCACATGCACAATTTATATTATGGAAAGGTACTCATTATGTTAAATGAATGATAACTATTATGAAACAATCGATATACAATAATATTTATAAAAGTTGGAGTCTTAAAAAACGCATGTTTGGATGGAAGTAGTGAACAGTTGGACAGAGAAAGTTGTAGTTTTGTTAGTTTGAAGCGGATGACATCTTGTCCATTCCAAATCCTGTAACCTATTTATGTATATAGATTTATCAACAGGAATAGTAATGTTATGTTGTCGGAATACACTGTGTGTGTATATTGTTTGACTTTTTTTGGATTTGTTTTTCAGGGTGCATGATCAACGGCGTTTACAAACGGGCTGGTCAGAATTAAAACACACCGTACAGAACTTGATTTTTGCAAATATCTCGAGTTATTGAACTATCGTCGCTCGATTGCTATAGTGCTCTTACTACCAATTTCATTTTTTGGAGAAAAACGCATTTAAAGGTTTAACCTTTATTTTCTTCTGTTTTCTATACAAAATGTGGGAGATAGAGCAAAATTGAATCGAACAACTTTTTCTGTGACGACTGAATCTTGAATCCGCTTGATTGCTATAGTGCTCTAACTACTAATTTCATTTTTTGGAGAAAAACGCATTTAAAGGTTTAAAATTTATTTTCTCACTTATTTATGCACGTATGTGGACAAAAATATACATGAATGTTTATCAGCAAACGGGAATTATGAATATAATTAAATATTTACTTTAGTAAAGTATATGTAAATGCTATTTGCAATTTTATGTATGGAGATAGAGCATTCTGCTATTTTTTTTATAAAAATCGTTTATTACTTTGCTCTAAGTCCCGGAGATGGTGCAGTACAGCATTCACCCGTTTGTAAAAATGTGGGAGATGGAGCAAAATAGAATCGAAAAACTTCTTCTGTTTTCTATACAAAATGTGGGAGAGCAAAATTGAATCGAACAACTTTTTCTGTGACGACTGAATCTTGAATCCGATTACGGCATATTAAAGATCTCGTTCTCACAAGCACAGCGATATAAAAAAACTCATTTTTGAAAAAAATGGAGATAGAGCACTATAGCAATAAAGCGACGATATGTGTGCAAAAATCTTTGGTGCATAATTGACAGTCTTTTGTGTAAAATTTTGGCACCGATTTCAGAGGTATTCAATAATTAATTCTTAGATCTTAAGATATCCATACACACTTTTATTCACTAAAGATGTTTGCAAATGTATTTCAATAACTGAACATATTTGAAAACAAAATCACGTTCTTAACGGTGTGTTTACATTCCGTCCAGCCCTTGTGTAAATCTCGTTGATCCAGCACCCTGGTTATGTAAAACATTGACCGTCAGAATGCGAAATAAATGATAATCCTTTCGCTATCTATTAACATAACATTGTTACAGCATACAACAGGCATAGAGAGAGAGATATTGGGAGCACGAGCGCGCCGTCCTAAAGAGGTCTAAACACGTTGAAGTTGTTGTCCCTTATTTTGTGGTTTAAAGCAAAATTCCAATGTATATTTAGTTTCATATACGATTCCATGATCACGTTGACTTTCTATTGTTTTCATGTTAAAAATACGGGGTTGACATTAAAGGTCAAGCAAAGTATATTATGACTACTTTAATAATGTAAAACATATAGTATGTGTATGTTTTTAGTAAAATATTTATTGACTGCGTACGTTGTCAGTTTGAATTTATGCTATATTTTACTGTTCGTTATTTTAGGACGGAATCTGAAGCTCTGAAATTGTCCTATGCGGGTAACATACAAATGAATTATGAGATATATGAAGGATGCTAAAGTGAATGACTTATAAAAAGTTTAAACACTAACGCCATGTAATAGAGTAATGTCAAATTTGACATCGTACATGTGAGTGTAAAAGTGAGCGAAATACCGTTAGTTTTTCTCTAAAAAGATGTCTCCAAACAGGCGAAAAAAACAGCATCATACAACAAGGAAAGAGAGGCAAGCTGGTAAAACAGCCATACATATGGCAGGTCATTCGACAGATGAACATGAATTCTCAGTGAGACTTTCATTTGCTCTTGATTACTTAGCAATCAATGAACACGTAATCAAGTTTAGAAAGGAAAGAATGTTCTCTTATGAACGAGACATAACACTGGTACAACAAGCATTTGGGCGTAACATACGGACTATATTTGGAAGTCAAATACAGGACACTGAAACTATTGGAATGATGTCTGACGTAGACCACTTACAACGTTTTGATATGTTTCTTTTGTTTCTTGATTCAGAAAGTCCGCCTCGTCAGTCGCATGATCATCAAGTCGTTCTTAAGGTGAGCACAAACGGTTGTGTTTCACAATACTGTGTTTTAACAATTATTGAAACATCAACACAAGCAAGTCGTTTTAAACAAATAGATCCGGATCAACTTAATGTTGATTTCGGAAGCTTTTTTCGAAGGGATTGGACAAAAACAGACGGCATTATTCCACATACATTTATGTTCGATACTATAAACAAACATCCCGTTAAACTAAAGATAGCAAAACGACACGGTCCTGCAGAACGTATCGGGAATACAGACAGTGTTTATGCGTGTTTCTGTAAAAGTCTTCTTAAGCAATGCAAGTTCGTTTTCGAAAGGCCTCGCCCCGGTCACTGGCCTTCAGAAAAGACGTTGAAAAAGCCAAGAAATATGGCGTTTTTATAGTTCCGCAGGGACCCCCCAAAAATACGAACATATGTACGCACTATTATTTGATTACCATTGGCGAATTTCCACAAATCTAAAAAAGCGGCTATTTATGTTCAGTTTAAACAAAGTACATCTGAAAGCATATGTGCTTACAAAAATAATAAGAAGGAGTTGTTTGTGCCAGAATATCGCGACAGGCTGAGTACTTTTCATTTTAAAACAGACTCCTTTTTTGCGGTCGAGAACAACCGGCCTGATGTGTGGAGGGAAAACAATCTTTTCAATTGTGTTAAATACATTTGTTCAACTTTGAGGCGCTTCTGGACACGCCGCAATTGTCCACACTTTACCATAGAGAATGTTAACCTATTTGATGCGAAAATTAAAATAAACGAGTTCCAGAAATTGTCGAATCAATTCACATATGTTGTTAATTCACTACGAATACAAATCGATCATATACATATGGAAATCATTGGAAAGTGGCTTCATGTGCGCATGAGTAACAATCAACGCCACATATATTGTACGACTGGTCCAGCACTATTTAATGATGTATTCAATATGTGTCAGGGAACGACGCATTTTTTGTACGGATTTGAATTGTTAGAAGTACCGTCAAAAACAGGAAAACTGTACTTGAACACCAATATACACAATTAGAAACTCATTATCGCGCCGCGTTGAAGAGATACGGAAAATATGACTATGCATTGCATAGCGTCATGTCAACTCTGGCTAGTTTGATTGCTTCGGTGTATTTAGAACTGAAGGCAGAAAGACATGAATATAATGACGATAGCATCAATAAAGCTTGACAAATGTTTCAACAATCTCTAGAGTTTGATATTATTGGCAACTACATGAGATACGCTTCCTTCCTTTTCTTCAATGGAGAATATGATGAAGCTTGTAAATATTATGACATGATAGAAGACAAGATAGAAGACGATAAACAATCTAATCTCATTTACCAGTTATTCAAATCCCTTTCGGAGTTATTAGCATTGCCGATTGCACAGCAATCCTTTGAAAAGTCTTTTAAACAAAGATGGTCTGTACTTTTGATATTTATACAACCAGAGGTGATGTTTGTTCCTGAATTCTTGCGGTGCGAAATGTACCGAGGAAATATCGGCACCTCCAATTCATCTGGTTGTATGTTGTCATTTGATGGAATGTATGACTGCATTTGTTTGCAAATCGAACCCTATCTCTACTATCTACAATACCTTACATACAGGGAACTCAATCAAGAACCCAAACCGTTGGAAGCTTTGAAGAAGTTATCGAAATTCACTGAAATCATGATATCCGCAAGATTTAAATCATCTAAAGGCGAGGCATTTGTATCATGTGACCATCTTGATACCTCTTTGAACATGCTAGGGCACTGCTTTGAACTAGAGCACAAGTGGGAATCGGCTCGGAAGTCTTACGAAACTTCTTTACGTATGCAGCCTCAAAGAAGTGCGGCCGTTTTGCATATAACTCGACTTCAAACAACTTTGCCTCAAACAAGAAGAAACACTGATGGGGATTAACTCCCCGGCATACCGTTTTGACAATGATGATGAGGTTTTTTTTCCAATAAATGCTATGTTTATAAACATCTCAATAGCCCCTTTGATGTGGATGCTGAGGTTTACAAGTGCGTATGTACGCTTTGGGTCACGTGAGCGCCAATTTCACGTGATTTCCTCTTCCGCGCATGTCAAAACAAAGAAGAACTACTAAATAACACTAGCAATTTACCAACGATTTATGTCGAATTAGCCCTACCAAAGTGATTATAAAACCTGTTTTTGTCTTAATGGTTAAACGAGGTTCATTGTGTAGTGAATATCATGTTCGTAAAAAGTCAGAATGCAAGCTGATTGCATAAAACGATTTCTCAGATCAGTGCAAATTCATTAAGGCCGATTTGTTGATTGAACACAAAAGGAGTTTGCATCAAGTTTGATGAAAGTTTATTGAAATTCGTCGAGTAATATGCATAAATATTGACAAAAAATCACGCTGCAAAAACATTACGCTGCTATGTCATGTCTGTTTGCTTGTCGCATTGTAAACGGGTAATGCCATGATTATTCATCGTTCATGCAAATGGCGTTGTAAACAATGATGCAATGTTCACGTGGTTTTACATGTAACCCGCGCGTGTTTGAATTTAGATTATTTCTGTGCATGCACAGAAATTGAAAAGCCCTATCTTTGTACTGAATTTGGGCATTTATTGACCGATTTTGACCATTTTTTATGCACATCTGAAATAAATACAAACACATTTTGACTCATAATCACTTGTTTGCGACACATAACACAAATTTCAAATAGGAAAATATACCAACATCAACTCGGGGACTTTAATGCCGAAATATTGTGGTTCAAACCCTCTTTCTGGAATTGACATTCTTATAAACACAGTTTGTTATAAATAAAATAGTTTTGACTAACAAATTTCTTTTGCTAATTCGATATATTTTATTTTAGATAAATTGAAAATAATTCTTTATATTTTGTATAAAATAATGTAATATTCAAATAATCCATTCTCAGTAGATCACAAACACTTTTAATAAAAAAAATAAAATTCATTTGTGTAAGGTTTTAATTAAATATATAATTTTATTATTATGTATATCCTTTGCACATATATGCACATCCTATTGTTTCCAAAGGGAAAATGTAAAATACTCATAGTGGTTCTTTATGAATAAATAAAACACATAACAGAGTAGATTATATACGTTATACATTTATAGAAATAAGGAAACTAATGAGATAAATTCTTGTCGGCTAGACTTGAACTTGAGGCAATTGGCTATACCATGCAAGACGATACACACACTTAGCCCAGAGATAATGACTTAAAAGGGAAGGTTTACTATTGGATTGTTGACTGTACTTTAGTGTAACTAAACTAAATATGATCTTCATGACACTATTTTACAATATGTTCATAAAAAACGATGCAAAGTAAGAGACACAAATATGTTAAAAGCAATTGGAACAAAGATTACACGTTTTTGTTGAAAATTTCTATGGATAACGAAATACTATTTTTAAAGTAAAGAGTAACTATTTTTATAACAATGTTGTCATAATTTAGGTTTAGGTTGGTCGTTTGAGTAGTTCAGACAGCATCTGCTTGCAATAAAGGAGTGATCTGGGTACGTGGAAACAACCTGCAATAAAATAAGGTGTCCGTTTAATTATATATTAATTTCAAAAACTCTATACAAGTGTTGTTTCGTTATATGTATGACCGAAGTGCAATCATTTCGAGTTAGTTGTGCAATGTCATTGAATCGAAGTTGCAATGTGAACAGTGACATAATTAAACATATGTTCTAGTAAAATATAATATGTTTGTTGATTGTTTTACGTTTACAAATATTCCCATTTTATATGATTTATAAATATTTAGTTTTGTTATTGATAGTTGATTTCGTGATGCAATTACATCGAAGCTGAAGTTTAAAAGGCGACATATTTAAACATATGTTCTCGTTACAATTTTCATTATTCTCTTTCTTTACAGTTCGTATACTATCAATGCTGTTATCATGATAAAAATAGAGATTTAAAATTTCATATATTATATAACAAAAGGTGAAATACCTTATATTTAATTAATGTGTTATACCTTAAAACTAATTTAACTTTGTTGCTTAAGTAAAATTTCTAATGTACACGCTTGTTAAGAAATGACAAACGTGTCATGCGTATGACTAATTAATTTAAAGGTGCCTGCTTGTAAAGGCCAATACCTTTCCATGGTCCACCTTTAAACCTCATGGACACAGACCCGTCCCTGTTCAGATATCCGTACCATTCTCCTCGCTTCTTGTCAACGTGCTGAAAAGGTGAACCACACGATTAAAAAAGCAAATAACAGGAAATTGTCCAGGTACCGAAAAAAGGTACAAAACACTTCAAATGACGAACAACAGGTACTTGCAATATAATTATTACTACTTCTTCTGCAGCTGCGACTATTACTGCTGCTGCTACTGCTGCTGCTGCTACTACTACTAATACTACTTCTACTACTACTTCTACTACTTCTACTTCTACAACTACTGCTACTGCTACTGCTACTTCTGCTACTACTACTACTACTATTACTACTACTACTACTACTACTACTACTACTTCTACTACTACTACTACTACTACTACTACTACTACTACTACTACTACTACTACTACTACTACTACTACTACTACTACTACTACTACTACTACTACTACTACTACTACTACTACTACTACTACTACTACTACTACTACTACTTCTACTACTACTTCTACTTCTACTACTTTTACTTCTAGTATTACCTAATAATAATAATAATAATAATAATAATAATAATAATAATAATAATAATAATAATACTAATAATAATGATGATTATTATAATTCTAACAGTAATAATACTACTGTGACAAATAATAATAGCAGTTATAACAATTACACTTATAGAAAATCATGAACATAGAAAATCTTAATACAGAGTAGTAACTTGTGACATTTAAATGTAAAAATTATTAACATTTGAGTAGCAGTAGTCATAAACACGTGCAAACGTATCGAGGTGGTCCCCGTCACGTGTGTGTTGATAAGCCATCAGGAAAGCGACCATTGTCTCCGTGTGTACCCACCACATCTTCATGTTCCATTCTAGCTGCACTGGACTGCACATGAACATATCGGAACATGTAAATAAACAAAGTAAAATTCCTGCGATCATTGTAAATAATAAAATACTGACGGATGTTAGCAAAAAATGTCTTCTGCCAGTGTTTTGGTGAGTCCTTTACTAATATATTCTGTATACTTCTTGCCAGCTTACGTGTGTGTATAATTAATCAACACTCCGATATGATGCGTTTTAAGCACGAACAACATAATTGTGCGTGGTATTTGGTCACATGTGTTTTTAAAATACGACGTGTCTGTGTTGTTAGGTTGTTTTTTTAAAGTGAGATGTGACCAAACAATATTATTTCTTGTTTAATTGTTTTAATTGTTTTGAATTTTTAAAGAATGTCTATCAACGAAAAATGTCCTGCTTGCATGTACTGTTTTAACATGGAAATGAAAGATGTCGATTTACAGACGTGTATCGTGTAATTCGCTTGCAGAAAAACTTGACGAAAACAATATTGACTTGTATCTATACCAACACTTTGTTGTGTAGAGCAAATATGGAGTAAACAGAGGAGTTGTTCGAGCTTATAACAATATCGGCGGGGATATGCTTGACGTAGGGGTACACATTTTATATGTTGGCAGTCATTTTGAAGTTTAACAAAACTGTATGTGTTCTGTTGAGTGTATAACAATTTAAATGCTTATTATGTCTGAAGCGAGACATATATCGATACATTGTATTGTTATTCTATAGGCATGGTTCTATTCAGTTTATTTAATATGTGGATGAAATATCTTTTAATAATATAACGCAAATATATTGATCATCTCATCAAAGATTTTTTTCACAAAATATAACATGATAAATAATATGTTAGTATAATTGTGTATTTGAATGTATCCAACTCATCTCAGAAAGGCTTACACAGCGACCTTTTTCAACTTGTTGCATACACACGAACTTTGAAATATCTCTTAATAGATCATTGTTTATTTAAAAGGATTTCTCGATGACATTTAGAGTGATGATCCCAGGTATAATTATTTATGTTTCTGTAACCTGAGTCATATTATATGCCATAGTCATGTACAAAATAACAAAATGGTGGATACGAATCCTAATTCAAAATTCTCTTCTTATTTCTCGGGATTAGCCCCGGTATGACTCAGTACCTGTATCTATCGGCATCTAGAAAGTAGTAAAGTCCCCCGCATTCATCGTCCCAACCTCTGGCAAAAGGGTCATTCATAAATTGGTCGATTGCCTTTTGGGCAAGCTCGTCACGACCGTTTTGTTTTGCGTACCGCAAAAGGAACCAACCGGCCTCTATTGCATGACCTGTATTCATAGAATGACATTTTAATGTCCAAGGTATGGTAATATCTAATACAGAAAAATAAACAAAGTTAACATACATCGTAAATTATTAATATTGTATAGCAATAATTATCTAGTTTCGAGTTAAGTGAGCGTTATATTATTCCGGACAGAATCTGAATTTTCAAAAATGTTTAGTTTCTACCTGAACAAATGTTCACCCACACAAACTACCAGAAGTAAATGGATTTTTAAAAGAATCTTTCCAGAAAAGTTTACTTAACAGTTCTAGCTGGCAATAACACACTACCTGGTATCATGAGACGACCCAGTGATCCCGGAAGTTCCGTTCCTGAAGTGCTCACGTTTTCTAGGATCACAGTCCCCTCGCGCTGAAAATGTGATACATGAAAAACCGTAAATCCATCGTTGTTACCAGAGAACGTAACTTAACATCTGAACATGTATACAATACAAGTAAATCAAGACTTCGCTACGTGCATGAATATCTGGTATCCTTAAGGCAACAGTTCAATTTTGATTGATCTTTGGTATGAAAAACACATATTAGATGATTGTCTATTTAAAACGATACATTATTGTGATTGCAGTACGTAATTATTGATCTGCGTTATATTGTCGACACGAGGGTCATGACATATTCTAGACACTGGTTTAAGTTCGGAAATAATGAAGTTAACAATTGATCAAATGTTTTGAAAGAAATACATGTGTTAAAATAAAAAAACAACAACAACAAACAACTACAACAGCAAAGCCAACGTTTTCTAATATAACAGTTCACTCTCGTTAGAAGTTGGCAAATACATATTGTCCGCTTAGCGGTTATGACATACCGGTATTTGTTATTTCATGATTCCACGTTTTATAATCAAGAAGAAATAAACTGATCATCTGGTCAAATGTCCGACATAAATGCAAATATCGACATTTGCAAAAGAATTAACAGCAAATTGGTACCTTGAATCCGATTTATTATGAAAGTTGTTTTATATTTAAAGCTGATATATTTATAAATAAATAAATAAATAAATCCGAACCAGTATTTAACTTGAATTCGTTGTATAAAGTAAGAATGTATAATATTAGTATCTTATATTTGTATATGAACAGTCGTAAATCATGTTATAAGCCAACAAATAACGAACAAGACTACCTTTGATCTTCAAACAAGACTTAAATCATGCAGTTTCTAACACTTTGTGTGTTTTAGACACATACATAATTGTGATCTAATCAACGAGTTGAACATGTGTGGGTTTAACATTTTAATTGTAAATCAGCACATCGATGAATTTCGCTTATCGATGTTTTCAAATGTTTGGAAAGATCATTCTTCAATAAAAACATAAAACACAACATATGTTGATTTACTAGTAAATTGATGTGCGTCTGTCTTTCCAATAAACAGCCCGAAATATAAAGTATAATGGAACGACATTATTTCAATTTACTACAACTGCATGGGAGGTCAGACATATTGTATTGAATACCGGATCAAAATGTTCACTAAGTTTATTCTACGCACCTGTACATGCGACAGCGCTTTCTGCACGCTCCACTCCTGTATGTCGCGGTACCTGGCGCCGAGGGACGGGTCCAGGGTTTGAAGCTCGTGTGTCACACACAGCAGCATCATGGGTACCGCCAGAGACTCAGACCTCGCCTCACCCGACAGCGGCGGACGCCCTAGTCGGATGTCCGTGTCGTCTTCGCGTACCCAGTGAATGAGTCTGTCCATCATTTGGATTGCCTCGGTCTTTTAGTAAAATTGTATAAACTGTATTTATATTTAACTTAATTGGTCCTAATATTAGATCATTAAAATTACGCGAAAATATCTTTGATATACAAAATAAATATCATTCAATAATTGTGTATATTTTACGCAAGTCATAGTTTGTCAATCTGAAATACGCGATCAACAGGGCACGAACAAAATACAGGCAGTTGTATAATGTGCTTTATACTGGGATCCCCGTATGAATTTTGAATGCCTTCAGCGCTTTGATTTAAAATTATGAAATGTATGACGTTTATAGTGTGACGTCATTACTGTGACGAATCATACTAGTTTATCCCCAAAAGATGCCCTGCGATTGGAACACCCCAACCCATGTGCATTTTTTTTTTGTATGTCAATTATCTTCTGACCCACAATCCGTTGTTTAAAGAATGACAACGCATAATCTCACCTTGTACAATTCTTGTTTCGTCGCCTTGGCCATTTCGGACATAGCCATGGTGTAGAAGCATTCCGAGAATATCGTACGTTGCATTTTGATTGGTCTTCCATCTCGGGTAAGAATAAGATAACACCTGCCCGTCGACGCGTCCTTGGCGAACTTCATAAGAAACCCCGCCCCTGATTAAAAAACAAACTTAATGAAAATCTGAACTCCTGATTTAAAAACAAAAACAAACTTAAGCCCTCGATTAAATTTAAAAAAAAACACACAGGGAATTAATAAGAAATTCTGCTCCTAATTTTTAATTCAACTGTGAGTAATGTGGATGGAAATTGCGATGTCGAATCTTTAGCAAGCGTCGGCCGAGGAATGCTACCTTTTTCTGCGGCTTGTAGCACAGCTTGAGTGTTAAACTGTTCCTCCTCGTTATACAACTTAGCGTACATCCACACCTGTAACGAGGAAAATGCCACCTTAAATATCGCAACATGTCACATTTTATATTGCAAAATCTTTTTTATTTGTCGGCATGATCGTTCGTGCTTTATAAAATGATGTTTTTCTGGGCTCGTCAAAATCGTGGATTTCTGATATTGGAGGGACAAGAGGAATTTTTGTTGGTCATTTCCGATGTTTTCCTGTTATATACTGCATAGGTTAACGCACGAAATCAACGAAAATTAATGTCGTACGAATAATTATTATTTTCAGTAACGGTCGCAGTGTCGTTTTGTTCTTCCTTCCTTTTTTAGTCAATTGCGTTATGTTTTAATACACTTATTCGTATTCAGTTTCAGAGAAATACATGCAGCCTGTCGTTATTTATTTTTCATCAAATTGGATTAATGATAAGGATGCATGGTATTCTAGGTTTGTCGTCGGGGGGGGGGGGGGGGGGTGAAGGGGAGAAATTATCATATCAAGAGAATATAATTAATCAGTCTTAACATTTAAAAGCAAAACCTATATTTACACAATACAAATATATTATGCATTTTTATACATTTTATCAATTGCGGAATTTGGTTTATAGATTCTAAATATTGTATAATATTTTCCTTTGCATTTGAACCAAGAAATCACATTTCAAGCACGTTCGTACCCATCTCTGTTCGTACCTGCCGGGCCTGAAGCCAAACGTGTTTTGTTTCGTCATACACGGTTCCGTCTTCATCAATGCAATTGAAAAAGCCTCTATAATAGAAGTTTGAAAACAAAACCCAATCTTATAAACACACTTCGATTACAATTCTGAAGTAATATAAGAGCGACGCTATGGGAATACGGAGCTTTATTCATATAATTAAGTTCCATCCCACATTAGTCTGTGGAGTCTGCAATATTTCGTTTATAAGAAGTCTCTGCAAAGCAAAAATTCAGTTAAGGCTGAAAGAATGGTATCTTAATAGAATGTGCAGACAACACAGGCTAAAACATGCAAATAAGAGATGACACTTTATGGACATGCATGAAGTCCCGTTTTCCCAGAACGAGGTTCATTCACCAGATATAGCAAAAAACTCATCAGAAGATAATAAGCATATATCGTAGAAACATATAACAACAGTAACTAAATATATACAAGTGTGCTTTTTTCCCCGCCGAAAAATTGTTTGGAGGGGATATAGTAACGGTATCCGTCAGTCTGTATGTGCGTCCGTCCGTCTGTGCGTCGTCTGAATCTTTTCTAGAGCATAACGCCAAATCTTTTCAATGAATTTTCTTTTAACTTAGAATATAAACAGATAGCAAATAGGAGAAATGAAGTTTCCAAGAACCATAACTCTATCTACCTTAGTTTTTGAACTATCTCCCTTGATATAATTTCAAAGTAAATTTTTGTCCGGAGCATAACTCTAAATCTACTGAAGGGATTTACTTGAAACTAGAAATATAAACAGATGGCAACTAGGAGAAGTGAAGTGAACATGAACGATAACTCTTTCTGCTGTAGTTTTTGAATTATCTTCCTTATTTTATTTTATTTTTTATTTATAGGTTTAAATTATATTTAAATTTATTTTATATTACATATTTAAGCTTTTCAATTTTCAATATCCTCATTTATCTAATTTAACAATAATATTGTAATTTGAACACTGAAGTATTCACTGTAAAATGAATCGATGAGTTTAAGGAAAAATACAGTGATCAAGTAACTGATTATAATCTTCTTTCTTAATTACCTCCCTTTCTTTCATGTCAATATAGTTTATTCTCTACAGCATAACTCCAACACTATAAACTAATTGATCCTTGAAATATAAATAGATGACACAGATGCCATGTTTTTCAAATATTAATCTTCTCTCTAAAACAAATGTTGTCATATAAGCAAACACATTTTGGCTGGTTTTGGCACTACTGTGACAAGCTCTTGTTAAAGTTTTGAACGCTTGGTGTCTCGTGATAATAATGAATGTGATAAATTCACCTGTCTAATCATGAAAGTCCAGAAAAATCACACAGGACAAACTCTTATAAACAACCGCGAGTATTGTATTCAAGATAAGATACCTTACCCGTATTTATCGTCGCTCGACTTTTTGCAACCAGAACTCCATACACCTTACCCATATTCATAGTCATGTGACTTGATCAACTAGAACTGCATACATCTTACCCGTATTTATCGTCGTGTGAATGTGTCAACCAGAACTGCACACATCTGGTCAGATCCTCACTTATCTCGTCGTAAAACTCTTGAAGTCTTTTCTCAGCCATCTGTAAAACCCCGAGTTTGAGTTTTTAATTTAAAAATAAATCCGATGTTTTACAAAGGGATTGCAAATGTTTGGAGTTTCATTATGCATATATACCGTTTAAGATACGACCATATCTTCCGTATTATGTGTAGCTGATAACAATAATCGCTCTACGCCGTATACAATCACGTGGTCTGCCCTACTTGCCGTTATCAGCTATGAACGACTTTACAATCGTGATACATCGACTATCTCCGGAATCCTCAGTAAGATAGTTTTATATATTAGATCGTCTTCTGATACAGAGTGCCCGTTACGTATACATATATTATTTAGATGTTTTGTGTGTAAATATCAGATACATTATTCAATATAAGTTTACATTGGACAAAAACTGAATGAATCTAATATGTGTTCAGTATTTTGTTTACCGTTAAAACTTAAATGGATATTTACAAAACGGTAAACTACGCACACGTATCTGACAGGGGCATTAACTCCGCAAAAATGAAAGGTATACACATTTCCCTTCTTTTAACACGAAGTTTGACTTTACACGGATATTAAAATTGCATGCAAGAAGCATACACAAAACGTATTATACATGAACCCGGCACCTGTAGTTTGAAACACTATATAGGTCTGTGATAAAACAATATAGTGATATGACAGTAAATTTGCATTATAAAATCCAAAGTGAAAAAGATAAGTTATTATAAACAAATTGCTAACTAACGTTGCAATATAGCCATTTTAATCGTTTTACATAATTTGCTGTATGTAAACGAATATATACTGCTTGAAAAGCGCTTTGACAGTTTTTTTTAATACTTATTCATATAATTAATAATAAAAGGATGTCCAACGTGAAATAATGGACTCAAACTTATTGGTGGATAATAACAAAACATCTTTAGAATTTGCGACTACTATTCAAAACGGTTCAAATCAACGGAACATTTGCAATGTCCATAACAAATGTTACATTACCATAAAAATGTATGCACATATATGTAGTGTAATACGTATATGTCGTACGCCTTATAAATGCATAAATAATTTTGATATTGACAATTATACAATAATACAATACTTTCAAAACGTGAGCTTGTACGAGTGTGCATAATACATGTATTTTATTTCGTTAACGTTTCCACATCATAAGTGTACGTACTTTCCATGTACGAGTGTGCATAATAAATGTATTTTATTTCGTTAACGTTTCCACATCATAATTGTACGTACTTTTCTTTAAATTCATGGTACTCTTCACTACCCATCATAGGACAACTTAATTTAACGGTAACTTATGTTTAATGTCTGCTTTATAAACAAAACACTTACATATATAACATTAACATAATTTACATATACATTAGATGTTTGTCTATTACTATGTTTTTTTATAAATTATATTATTACTAATAGACTGGTGTATCATCACTCATCCATCTTTGTATTATGTATTATGTACTATTATGTACTATATATATTTTTCCGCCAAACGACGTTTCGTTATTGTATGACGTTGACGTCATTTCCTTTGTATTTGTTTATATTAATGTGCTACTGATGAAGACTATGACCGAAAAATGTTTAGTACCTAAGACATTTTAATAAACAGTGACGTGTTTGTACGATTTATTTAATTTTATTAATGTCTGCTTTGGGATTTAAGTTTTCATAAGTGTTAATCAATGATCGTATTGCCTATTTCGTATTAATTTGATATTTTAGATTGCTTTGTTATGTCAGTGCCTTCCGTAAAATATTTTATTAAAAAACTTTGTTTTCGGGAATTCAATATTGTTTTAAAGAACAATATGGAAATTGAGCGCTTTGATACTAACAATCATCTTATAGCGTTGTAAGAAACGAGAAATCTAGATTCCCAACCACCAAGAGCTCGCACCAATAGCGTCCAAATATTAAAGCCGCGTTTAAGGAACAAGTTTCCCGACTTAATTGACCCGGAGTCTCGTCGACTTGACCTTAGATATTTTGTATCTGATCTGAAGTCTTGTGTTTTAAGGCAGTAGCAAGCGGTCAATAAAGTATTGATCAGACCCGAAGTTATGGCTTGAGCGTTGATTTATCGTAACCAATTGGTCCCTAATCACATAGCCTGGAAACTTTATTAAAATATATATTAATATTTGTTTTATTTTTTGTTTCATATGTGTTGCTCATATTTCTTGAAACCCGGAGCTCGAGCTATACATTACATGTACATTAGGACGGACAAATACTAATTATAGTTTATAGAGAAAAACATAACTAAAATATTAATTTTGGGGTCTTTGATCATAATGTGAATGATTTATTTTCATATGCTTCATATTCAAGTTGGCTTGAATGTGTCTGTTTGCTTTGTATCACAGAATGTATCGTTCACCAAATCGACAATCGCCCATCTCTCTAGTTCGATTCCTGTCAATATAGCATGACTGTTGCATAATTACACATAATCGCGTCACCTTTACTTTATAGCATATTGTTATATGGATAAAATATAAGGTATGTATTTGTACAAATGTGATTGTTTAATTGAAGTAAAGTACGTTAAAGCAGAAACGAAGCGGTGAACTGCTAAACTGTCAATTATGAAATCGAAAGTAGAAGTATGCAATGTATGTACATGTTACACACTGTGGAAATAAAAACGGTGTATATGTAGTCTTAAAATTCATTTTCAATCGCCCATCTCTTCTAGTTCGATTCGTGTCAATTTAGACTCAGTGTTGCATAATTACACATAATCGCGTCACATTTTCTTTATAACATAAATTATGTTATTGGAATAATAGATAAGGTATGTATATGTGAAAGTGTTATTGTTTAATAGTAGTAAAGCCTATTAAAGCTACGAAACGGTGAACTTCTCGACTGTCAATTTTGAAATCGAAAGTAGAAATATGCATGTGTGAACATGTTAAAAACTACAAATATAATCGTTCGCTTTTAAGTCTTCAAGTTACTTTGAAGCCTGTACACCAATATAAACTACAAAAAGTAGTATGTTTATACCAAAGGAAGAATGTGGTCAATTATACAGTAATAAGGCGGATTATGACTTCTATTTTGACCTTATTCATATTGTCACATATGTTGACAAAGGCAGATAGTACGCGATTGTGTCTGATTAAGAAGTCAAACTATTGCCTGCTATTCTGTGCTTGGGGATTTCAACTTTGGTAACGACACGATACTGCACAAGGAAAAATACCAATGCTTTTATTGAAGTTAAACGATTTAATTTAAAGAAGCATATAGACAGAACAATGTACAATCATATTAAATGTATCTAATAATTTTAATATCCTATTCATTTACGACGAACTGAGTGTACTGCTATGGCATTGAAAATAATCAGATGTTTAGCTGTTAAAAATCAAGCATTTCGATTTAGATCCTAGTTTATATGTGTGAAGGTAGGGTATGAAAAATGTGTGTTTAAAACACAATAATAATACAACAAAGTATATCACATTAACATCATACTTATCGTCAATTACGTTTTGACACAATTCAAGTTCTCATTTTTGTTTTCGGAACAAAATTCACTATGACAATAAAACACATGGTGTGAATACAAAACACGTTGTTTTATTATTTGGGATTTTGTTTACGGTATTATAAACTATCATGGACAACTACTTTGCTTAATATATTCGATACGAATGTTATTTAATTGAGATGTTTTCATCCAGGATGGTCGGTAAGATGGTTGTTAGAAACAATAGTTGTTCAAAATCTGAAATCGCACGAAATCTACGTAAAAGTTACATGTAGTGTCTATGTCGTTAAAACAACCGTGTTTAGTCAAGACAATGCATAATATATATTTTTCAGGAAAATACACCTCAGAATGGCTTTGGCATCGGATGTATGTGGGTTTTGCTTTAAAGAACCCGTATTTGGATTCTGTGAAAACTGTAATATTTCGCTTGGTGTAAGTTGCTTGTCAAATCATACTAAGATACATTTATTTACTAGTCATATTGTGGTTCCGTTGGATAACTCAGACAACGAGACATGCTTATCGGTACCCATAGAAAAAGACATACATGAACAAAAATGCCAAAAGCACGAAACAGACCCTCAGTCGTTTTATTGTGGAAGGCATGACGCAACCATATGTGGTCGATGTATACTGGCTGACCACATGACTTGTAAAGATGAAATCGTTGATCTACACATAACAAAGTTTGATGAACAAAAGGCGAATGCCCTTCTGGTCTCTTTGAACGAAATCGAAGGCGAAATAAAAGACCTTCAGGTCCGTGTAGACAGAAATGTTAAACTAAATGACGAGTGTAGAGACTCATCTATTGACGCAATTAAAGATTTTCGAAAGAAAATTGATTTAAGGCTTAACCAGTTACAGTTCGAAGCAGAACAATCCACAGAGAGGAAACACAAAGAAAATATGAACAGTCTGGTTGAACTTACAAAAATCTGCAAAGACGTTTCTCTTCAAATTCAAATGCGTGGACAAAAAATTGAGGAGTTATCGAAGTAAAAACAAGAACGGCATTTGTTTGTATATTCTAAAAAACTTGCCATTGAAATTGATGAAATAAGAACCGCTATTAAGAAGTCAAACTTCAAAAACCATATTACAAAATTCACATTTAAAGAACACCCAACATTGGAAAATATTCTTCAGAAAACAATTCTTGAAATCGGAACACTTCAGGAGGTTTGTGATGGAAGCGAAGAAATAGTTGACGATACACATGCTTCATTAACGGTAAGTGTTCATCTGTCACAGGACAAAACGGTTCAGGCTGCAACCTTGTTATACAACAACATTGAAACATCGGAAATATCACCAGCAAGTTCTGAACCTCCTGTTACGACCCTCTATTTGTTTATATAAGGCAACTAATTTACCGACATTCAACGCACAACGTATGCGCAAAGATTTGACTGGAAGCAGCTTAGCTGGATCAAATCCCTGCCTTCAACTCCAACCACTTGATGTATAAGCTTTAATACAAATCCATTTTTAGGCCCCATGACTTCATAAATTACACAATTCAAACAGTACACACATGACTTATCGATGAACAGAATTACATAACGGAAGGACGGACAACACGGTATCCAATAACTTCAGGTAACTATTATTCGAACGGTCCATGTTTTAAAAAACTTATGTGTTAATGAAAAATTCATCGCAGAACATAAATGGAAACAAATGTAAAACATCTTTTTTTTCTTTTCAGCGATTTTGAAATCCATGCATGTAGTTTCTGTCCAAAAGTTATATATTTTAGGGGACTCCTGAACATGCAGATGAAAGCTGTGCGCGGAAAATAACACAACAGAAGAATTTTGCGTCCGGTAACATTTTATTTACAAACAGAATTGATCAATCGATTAAAATTAACCCATGTTGTCCAGCATTCATGAAACCCACGGGTTAGGGCTGAGACCTTGTAAAAGGACCTTTTCACGTTTAGGAAAATTGAAAAAAAAATAAAAGAATTGTTTCAGATTCGCAGATTTTCGTTCTGGTTATGATATTTCTGAGGAAACGGAAATACTGAAAATTAACCATGCTCTAAACTTTCCATTATATGCATCTTATGACTATTTAAAAACCTGTGTTTTATTATAAAGCGCTGCAACACGAATCGATTGAATAATTTGGAGAGTTCTGTTGTTGTCGTTATATTATGTTACACGACAAGGATTGCTTATATTAAGTATAAAATACAGCAATTCTCTATGAGCACAGATAGCCGAGTCTTCCACGCGTTAGACTTTTACTTCAGAGGTCATTGGTTCGAGCCCAGTTGAGGGTTACTGTTTTATATCTTTAATCTTATTCTTATTTTTACTGGAGTTTTTTTAGATCCTATGTGTGCGTGTATCATTATAAAGCTTTTAATGACAAACTTCAATACATGCCAATATCTTTAAAAAGTCCCTTTAATGGCTTTGTTACAAAATTAGTTATTTAAATATTGAGATGTTGTCGATATAAGTTAAAAATGCAGTGCAATCATTATATAAATTTGGTACAAGTAAATCTCATTTTGAAAGAAATGTAAAATATGTAGAAGTTTATTTTAGGTAATCAACATCCTGGCAAGATGACGGTTGAAGCGCCATAACAATTTTGGAAAATTGGTAGTTTGCTCGCACCCCCTGTTAGCATAAAGTACGAGTTTTTAAATGGACAGCAATCGGTATGTATAAGTCGCGTTAACACAACTACGTTGCAGTGTACGTACATTTCATTTTTGACATGCCCCAAAAGGTGGACGTGTTAAAGGCGAACTTCCTGATTTCCAAAGAGGAAATTGAGGAATAAAATTTACAAATTGTGTGTTCATAATTTTCAATTATTTATTTTGTGATGCTTATAAAGATTGTGTTAGAAATAAACCAGGGGTCGTATTCCAGAAGAATCTTAAGTTTAATTTTATTCTTATCCATAAATTGGGAAACTGTCTTAAGTGTTTCATTTCATATTTCAATAGTTTGGCAACAAGATTTACATGAAAATAACATCATTATGTCAATGTTATTTAAGGAATATAAAAAAAGGTGTTTCCTTTTTTAGTAAAGAAATACAAAACATTGTAATTTTGACCTTAAGTGAAATTATCTAAGAAATGACTTAAGATGTTTATGGAATACCACCCCAGGCGCGAAAGAGTTTGCTAGTATTTCGGCGCGCGACGCTTATTTCTGAAACAAGTTATTATCACACAAATGGCACATGTATCGACTCAACTGTTTTTGTCTTAGCGCGAGCTTGGAATGCTCACAATTATAACATAATGAACATAAGCTGATTTTCTTTGTAAACTTGGAGACTTTTCTGATGTATCACGTATTCAAATCGATATAGCTCCCTTATTTTAGAACGGATTTTGTTAAAATTTAGACTCAGACTAATTCAACACATATCAAATACTTCATGTAAATTTAATTGAAATTGATCAACTGCAAAATATCAAAAATAACAAATTAAATCAATCGCTGAACAAGTAAAATTCTCAAAATCGTACATCGTAAAATAATAATGTGACAAGTAAAACGCATTATCGTACATGTCTTAAAGACCGACCGGCTTGCAACATTGTGCTCATGAATATTCATAGGAGCCATAGTATTTGTATAATGAATGTTATGTTTTCTTGGTAAAAACCAACCGAGAATCATGAAATAAAAATTAAATTGAAATAATATAGCGTTGTACTACACCAAGTGTTTTTTTTTAACGCAGCATTTTTCAAACTTAAACTTTTCAGTTTTTAGTAACTATTTTAATGTAAAGTTGTAGATGCGATCATTCGATTACAGTATGTGCATGCAAACGATTTAATCATTCATCCGTGACGATCGGATGCCTCAGCAAGTGGGGAAAATATCCTGTGATGTGCCGATTGCGCTGTTGCGCTGCGGAAATTTGATACGAGAAATATTGATTTTAAAATTAATATTATGTTTTTCTGGTGTTTTAATCCACCTTAAATGTAGAACTTGAAATAAAAGTAGAATCATAGAGCGTTTTACCATTTTCACGTGCAAAAAGATGAAACCACACCTACCACTCGTGCAAAAGCGCCCGAATGTTACGAATGAATGATTTTATCGTTATCTTGCACGAAATATAGGCAAATTATTACATGTACAATTTTAAATTAAAATCTTATTTCATCACTGAGATATTTAAGTTTGAAAAGCGTTGATTTAGTAAAGTCTCTAAGTGTAAACGTGAGTTTATGCGTGCCGTTTTAGAATATATATTATAATGTCTACTTTTATGTGATTCGTGAAAATATATAATTACTATGACCAAGCATTGTGCAAGCGAACAACTTAAAACAAGAAGGCATATACTTGGTTTAATTAAGAAAAAATAATCAATTTTGTTTCCCGGAGTGATCAAACACGTTTTTGAAGTTTTGAAGGTTGCTTACAACAAAGAGTGTACATGTTTCTCGTGGCAAATGATCCAATTGAATTGTAGTTATAGAAACACACTATAATAACAAGTCATGAATGCAATGATTTTTTGTAACGACACGAGTGAAACAAACATTCGACAAATCACAAAAAGCAAAACTTTTTAGTCAAGTTTATAAACTTATGCGCGCATACAGTTATTGTTATTGTTTCTTCTATATAAGGCTTTAACTAGGAAAGTGCGTCTCCCTTACTCGCACAACGGAATAAACATGTGCAGAATGCTTAAACTAGCCTTTCAAAGGAAATTGCTGTTTACCATTAACAGTGATGGCGCCATTGTATATAACGGCATAGAGCCTCGGAGATCATACGACGTAATGACAGAGTATGTATTAACTGTATTGTGCATGCAACGATATAAGTATGTGTAGCACAGGTACATATAACAAGAACAAATATTAAGTTAAAAATGCTAAATGTTTGAGATAATATTCAATATTTAAATACTACTAAAGCATAATTGGGTTTATAGTAAATTACTTCATCGCACGTGTGGATGTGGACAATACTCTACATTGAAACAAAAGTAACAATTAGATGAAGGGTACAAACCATTTCATGGCGTGCGTAAAGAAACTCATTTTTCTGTCTGGTTAACTAAACCTATTTCAAATTGAAGAAAATACTGGATTCATGCATACATTATCAATTTGATATAATTGAAATACACGATCAGTTTTGATGTCATAGATGCTGCGTACTCGCAATTATGATTATTTCGTCAATCAAGGCATGTCGCTGACATACGCAAATATATAAATATGTAGTAGCAATATATGTATAAGTACGTTCCATTACAATTAAATTATTTAGACGGAGAAAAATAAGAGTATTCAAGATACCGTTGAAATTCGTACATCCGCATTTTTTTCCTTATTTCTTATGTCGAGAAAACATTATGTTTCACTGGAATCTCTTATTATATTGTCTTTATTTCAGAATCGATTGTACCAGACTAACCACACAGTTGAAAGATAAGGGCATCACGATGGCTGACATTAACACAAACGATAACTTCAGGGGAACAGTGACTGTGGACTAATTAGATAAAACAACAATCAGATAAAAGAACAATTAAAAAATGGGTAAATATTGAACTAAACAATTCGAGGGAACATACAAAGTAAACCAATCATTTAAAAGAAAGTGGGAAACCTTCGCTGAAATTGACTTGTAATGACTTATTATAGAGAAGTATGAGATGAGACTAAGCATGAATGCTTGTCGTGGCTATGGATGCGTTTTTTTTTCGAGTGTATGGGCTTGAGCGCGTGCTTTAGTACGTCGAAGATTGTCCGTAATTCAATTTCGCCATTAACCATGCGATTTTTAAACAACTTACTTCAAGTGTTATCATGAGATGTTTTATTGCGTGTAAAACTCGACCTCAATAATAATGGTCACTCTGACAGGTCGAAGGTTAATTTTGTACCAAAGTCAATGACAAATTGGCATGTGCTGTGTGTTGCGCGTATCATTTATAACGGCCACCGGAAAAACTTTGCGAAACCGAAATTTCGCAAACTTAAGTACCCTTTTTCTTAAAGATTCGCTACTTTGAGACATAGTATGCGATAAAAGTCTTATCTTTGATTAATAATTGGTTATTTTCACTCACTCAAAAAATGCGTTTTCTTCACTATGAAATTTATAAGCAAAGTTTGGGGACCCATGGGATTTTTGCATTTACCCATGGGATTTTCGGTTTTCCCATGTTTTTTTCTCCCATGGGATTTTGAACATTTTAAAAAAGTGTTTTATTTGCGTTTGCAATTATTTTTACGTTATTTAAGGACTGTATATTGGTCTTATGCAAATTATATATATAAATATTTAGTGATAAAAAAATCTCCTTTTGAAATGGGAGAAAATCTTATTTTGAGAGATTTATTCATGAAACTTCCAGAAACATCATATTTTGTGAAATGATGAACAACCTTCGATATTTTAATGCGTTTAGTGGTGTTTGAAAAAAATAAAAAATCCCATGGGTTATTTTTTTTCCATGCAATTTTTTTTTCCATGGGATTTTTTTGCCAATGGGATTTTTCAGTTTCGTAAGCCGAATAAGTTTCTTAAAGCGGGTATATACGATATTGTTAGATATTTATTAATTAATATAAAATGTGTAAAGAACTTATTATACATATATTTCAATATAAACTAAAATAAAAGTTAAGAAGAACATGTGTCGAAAAATGCTGAATAAGCCAGATATTTAATTCTGAAATCGAAAAAGGCTGTACAGCAGAATTCGCCAGCATGTATATCATGCATGTACGATGTGAATCTTAATTTAGTTTAACGGTTCATTTGAAATTCCTGCAGCGATATCGATTCATACGACACACGAACACTTAATAAAAAGACGAATGCATCGGTTATTGTAAATATGTACGAATTATCTTCGTCACAATCGGCTCGGGGTGCTAATTTGTATTTGCTGCATTTTATGATATTCTTCTTAAATGTATAATTTTTCTTGCATATTGTGTGTTATTATAACATATTTGAATCAATATATTACAATTCAACACATATAAAAAATCGTATAATCTCGCTTTAATGCGAAAAACAACAATAAAGGAAATAATAATTATAATTATGAATAATAAATTGAATAATATAAATAACATGAATATTTTTAAAATAAGTTACAATTTCAGGTTTATGCTAGTAGAACTTATCATTTCTTGTTCGAGCAGATGGTTGAATCAAATTGGTGAGTATGCCAGCTTAGAACCAGTATAAATGCATCGCAGACAGACATCGCTGTCATACCGTACACACCGCTGAGTAACAATCTTTATTACATTTCATTTTGCAACAGAAAATGAACTCCGTAGTATTATTGATCTTATATATGTCCTCTGCTATTGAAAGCGTGCAACACATAAACATAACAATAAGTCCATGCAAAAAACTATGTGCAAATTTCATTCAAAGCTATATACACATTATAAAGGTCAGATGACCCGCGTCATGCGAAAATGGGTCTTATGTCATATGCGGCCAAAGTTGGTTTATCCTAGCTTGTCCAACCGCGCAGTCTGGTCAGGTTCTACGCTGATATATAAAGTCAAGCCGTGATTCGTGGTCTCATATCCGAACTCGGTAGCTCCTGTGCGAAACGTTCACCGGAAACGACTGCACCGAGACTGGCGCTCGAACTTTGCGGATGCGCGTTATATGTTATATATAAAAGCGCGATGTGTTTTTTCTTGCCTCAAATTAGTAAGCCCAATCAGCGTTTTATTGTGTTCTTTGCTTCTACTATTAGCAAGAACTTCAACCGATACGAACATGAATTTTATTTTAATATGTTTATTTAAAGCTCGGAAAACTCATTGTATATTTAGACTACTACTTATAAAACAAAGTCGGGTTTTCAACATCTGTTTTCGGCATATAAATTGTTATTCCAAACCAGATTTTACGCACTTTACTGTACAAAATACCGTTAGGGCCACTGTGGTTACTCATTAAAATCCAGAGGGCGAGAATGCGAGAACGCGAAAGTACGATGACGACAGTGCGACAATACGATGGCGACAATGCGTTCGTAAGATTGCGAAAACGCACTAGTACGATGACGAGAATGCGACATTGCGACAATACAATGGCGGCAGTGCGATAGTACGGTGGCGACAATGCGATAGTCATATCGTACTGTCGCCGTAGTATCATCGCAATGTCGCCATCGTTCTATCGCATCGTCGCCATCGTATTGTCGCACTGTCGCCATCGCATTTTCAAATTGCCGCCATCATACTATCGCGTTATCGCATTGGCACCATCGTACTATCGCACTGTCGGCTGTCGCCATCGTATTGTCGCACTGTCGTCATCGTATTTTCGCACTGTTGTTATCGTATTATCGCACTATCGAACTGTCGCATTGTCGCCATTGTACTATCTCACTGTCGCCATCGTATTGTCGCACTGTCGTCATCGCACTGTCTGATTGTCGTCGTCGTACTATCGCGTTCTCGCATTGTCGCCATCGTACTATCGCATTGTAGCCATCGTATTGTCACCCTGTCATCATCGTATTGTCACATTGTCGCCATCGTACTATCGCGTTCTCGCGTTCTCGCCCTCTGGATTTTAATGTGTAACAACGATTGCACTAACGGTATTCCGTAATACTGCCAAAGCACAGTATGATTAGGTCACTCCCAATGCTCAAATCTCTATGTCTATTTTAGTAACAACACATGTCTATGGAAGGGTATTTAGGTAAAAATTACATCATTCGTGGTGAATATTTACATTATGACTGATGCTTATTCTAATTTGCTTTATGACAATTCCAACATACTTATTGTCTATTCGTTTATACTTGATGATTGCTGCAACATTACATCATTCATGATGAATATTTACATTATGCGTGATGTTTATTCTAACATGCTTCATGACAGTTCCAACATGCTTGTTCTCTATCGTTTATACTCGAAGATTTTTGCAACATGCTTGGTGACTATCCAATGTTTGTGTGTTCATTACTCCTGAAACCAGTCATAATCGGTTTTGCCACTAAGCGTCATTAACAACGGCAGTTAGCAACAGGCAGTAAGCAGAATGCAACTAAGCAGAATGCAAGTTACTAAACTATGACAACAGGTGGCGCGCGTTTATTTTCCGTATGTTGAATAAATTACTTTTCGGAAAAAAGCGAAAACATCCGAATCATTTGGACTAGTAAACTGAATAAGCTGAATTAGTTCCCTTTGTTATATAATCTCCATTAAACTAAATACGTTTATTATTGCCATGAAGACCAGAAGGCCTACAAAATCAATTGACTGCCGTGAATGTTTTTGATATTTGTAAGATACAATTGGCACTCAAGAAATTATACATGTATTTTATTCAGGACATAACGGGGCTGATGTGTTGGAAGTGTGGCCCTTCCCTAGTCCAAATTATTACAGCAGACGTAATCTAAAGTAGCCCAATCCCACATTGCCACAGACCTGTGCGTGAAACTTTCAGATTTCTCTAGTCTGTTTACCATGCTATAATTACAATTTCTATAAACACATATTTATCATTTTATGACTATATAATGTCTGTGGTATGAAGAGAAACCTGAAAGTTACAAGTACTCGTGTCTAGTACTGTACAACCATTGTACTCCTCGTTGAGAAAACAACTACTTCTACTACATGTATTTAAATATCATAAAACATAATTTTCAATCAAGTTGGAAAAAAATAATAAATAAATGTCATATAAACAGGTCTGTCATGAACGTTGACATCGCTCTTGGTTACCAGAAAATTCCCACGCACGGATTTCAACCGTCATTGTTTACAATCAATTAAGTGCATAAGTACTTGAATTTGTATAGCGTTTTTAAAGGTGTATGTCCAGCCACAGGTGGTTAGCGTGTGGCTATGATAATAATTAGTGAAAACATCTTGTGGAATGATAAGTAATCATATTATAACGAAAAATCAACTTTTCTTAAAAAAAAAATTCACTGTCAAATATATATACATGTATAACAAGGTATCCAACTCGAAATCATCCGAAAACGGGATGCATCGTTTTAAACAGCCATTACTTCATCAATTTTGCAGCGATTTTCACGATCTTGGTCTTATTCAACGCAATTTCATTTCCTAAAAGGAAATTCATTTCTGCGTTGAATAAGACCGGGTTCATGAAAATCGCTGCAAAATTAATTTAGTAATGGCTGCTCAAAACGATGCACCCCGTTTTCGGATGATTTCGAGTTGAATACCTTGTTATATATAAAACGATAGTGAATTTTTTTAATAGAAAAGTTGATTTTTCGTTATAATATGATTATTTATCATTCAAAAAGATGTTCTCACTAATTATTATCATAGCCACACGCTAACCACCTGTGTGTCCAGCGCGTGTGCCGGGAGAACAGGGCTTAATGTATTTTTTGTTAAGTTCTATAATATTTATATCCAATCTGTATGAAAAAATGTCGGGCATATTGCATATTAGATCAGACACATGAAATTATTTCGAAAGAAAGCAATAAGAGTTTCAATTCTACATGAGTAAGTCTCGCTGCGCACGATTACGCTCTTACTGCTCGTATATATTTGACTCTTGGCAAATACCTAGTGTTTTATTTTGCTTGATCTAAATTGTGTCATGCATCTATATGTACTTAAAGCAGCGTGACAAACAGCTCTTTCATATGTGAAAGAGATTGACACGAAATACCTACCCATCTATAATAAAGTTTATATGTGCACTTCAATATTATAGTTTTATAGCATTTTATGTGGTGCAATATAAAAGTACTCTAGTAAATTTGAAATTATGTAATGGATTTCCTCTCAACATACATGCAGAGTTCCAGATAACTTTTTCAGCACAATCTTGGTTTACACTCTATAAATAAATCCAGCCTTAAAATCTATTATTAATTCCTTTTTTCAGGTAAGCATAATTTTTGGCACATCCGCATTTAGGTTTATAGTCTAAGAAGAGCTCATGACAATTGCCGGGTTACAGCAGACTTTTTGCGATAAAAGGACCAGATAATGGAAAACGTTCGGCTTTTCGACTGTTTTAAAGATGGTCTGTTATTCATAATAACGTTAAAGTGCTGTTGATTTCATAATTGTAATGAGGGCCTAGACGAGTGGGAACTCATTGATAAAATGTTTACATTATATGCATTGATATTGAGTTTTACGCATGATCACACATTTTGAATTCTTATTTTATTTTTCCAATGTGTAACCGTACGCACAGAATTTAAGTCTACATTTTTACTTAATTTAAATCATTTTTTTACGACTTTAATCGTCTTATCTGGAGCTCTGCATACATGCATTAGTAGCATATATTGAAATATATCCATAGAATTTCTTTGGTTATTGAAGGTTAATTACTGTACACAAATTACGGTTAGTCATTAACCAAAAAAAAGTTACGTCTACAAACACGCGGTTAATTTCGGTTCAGTAGCATATATCTTACAAAGGGGCGCAACTTCTCCTATAACATACAATTTCCGTTATACGCCGTAAATTTCCGTAGTCCTCCGTAGCATTTCGGAATGACTGTCACTTGACATGACGCCTTATCAGTGATCGCTCCGCCCACTTAATCACGTGGCTCAGCGGGAAGAAAACCTAGACAAGCTAACACCAAAATGGCTTCTTTGCCTATAGACTGCATATAGATTTGCGCGATATTCCGGATGATTTTATGGACTTGTTTAACACCATATTACACTTGTAAAGGGGTTGATGCCATTTAGTTATTCTGCAAATGCAAAAAATATACGATTAAAGAGAACATCAGCTATTTATAACGGATAAATCGGTACATTAAACACGCTCTCAAACGCTTGCGCGCTTACCGATATCGAACCCGTTATTACGTGTAATGGTGGTATTTGCAATAAAGTAACACTTCACCGATATTTACCCGTGTTATTAACAAAATTATTACCGAAACATTCCCCCCTACCCGTGTATTTGACACGAAATAGCATTTTAAAAATGGGAATTCGGTGAAGTTTTACGCGCTTTCTGACGCCGGGTGGTTACCTCAATCCCACATGTTATTGCGTATAAAAGTGATATTAATCATATTAAACATTGCTTATGGGACATTTATCAATCACTTTAAAGCGCAAAAACAACACAGTAAGTTTGGACATTGTCTGATATAAAATTACCGTTGTACGAAATGGAATACGCCGGCGGGGTTCCCGTTCCGGTCCCCTTTGTGGCGTGTTTTACCACCCATTATGCCTTTCTGGAAAGAATCTTTTCTATTTTTATCTTTTTTTATGGCATTTTATAATAAATGCCCGTTTTCAATCAACAATATTGTGTTTGTTCTTTTCTTCAAGTCATACGAGTCCGTCCGGTCTATGACCTTTTCATTACCACCGAGGACAATACATAAATAATATTTTATGCACACATAAAAGATTTTATGTCATTGTACGATTTCTTAGTTGTTGAACATTAAATTGGTTCAAGCCTTATATTTAATTACTTGTGTATAACCTCTGTGTGGGGTCACATGGGCTCTTTTGACAAATCAAATTCAGTGTTGGCCATTGTGGCCCTTTGGATCCTTCTAGACTAACGTGGCATCCAATATGGTCGAAATTCATAACCCACCTCCACCCCTTCTCCGCCATAAGGTTTTGACTCCCTTACTATGTATGTTTTTACCTGTGTGTAAAACACATTTGTTTGTTATTTTACTGTTATACGCATCAAATATTTTTTCTTTTATACTTATTTTGGGCGTGTTTTTCCCGCCGTCATCACATTCAAATTCATGTTTTTGTATGTGTATATACGTGTGGCGTGTTTTTACCATCCATTATGCCTTTCTGGAAAGAATCTGTTCTATTTTTATCTTTTTTATGGCATTTTATAATAAATGTCCGTTTTCAATCAACAATATTGTGTTTGTTCTTTCCTTCAAGTCATACGAGTCCGTCCGGTCAATGACCTTTTCATTACCACCGAGGACAATACATAAAAAATTAGCGTTGTACGAAATGGAATACGGTCAGGCTATTATAAATTAATAAGGCTACCAATATCAGACGCTCGCGCAGTTACCGACTTCCCCGAAGTTACCGCATTTATTGGTTAGCTAATATCAGTAATAATAATCTTTTACAATAGCATTTATCGATACGTCTTTATTAAAATAATAACAAAATGGTTTTCACTTGTTTCTGACACACAAAGAAACGCGATTTTTAACGGGGATTTCGTAAAGTTAAACGAATTGGGTACGAAAATTCTCAATTATTTTACATACACACGTGACATAATACATACTTAATAATGCTTAGGTTTTGCATATATGACATTTCAAGTTTGTGAAATAAATTAATGTTCTATAAAGGGGATCTCGGTAATTCTTGAAGCTTCCACTCGCTCTTGTCAAGACCGCATTGACGCGTTGGAAATGGTATAAATTTAATTCATCTAACTTATCTTTCTGCATACCAAATGTCAGAGTTGCATTAACCCTTTTTACACCGTTTTTGCCATATTTCATTTCCGTTTTTTAATCCGAACAAAATAAACGGAACTCGTTTAAAAAATGAGATCTAGGCATTCGAGCTCCTAGTGTGGATTAAAAGCGTTTATTGGTGACACCACATGAGTGCAAATGTGTAGATACCGTTAATAAGATAATATAGCACATGTCACCTTCAAATAGATGTATGATGTCAATTAAGTGCATTACTATCAGAGTAATAAAACACAGCATAAATAAGGCTTCGTGCTGGGTTTTATTTCTCTTTAAGTAATGCAGATGAACCTCGCTTCTGACCTAGTAACTGATAAAACTATTTAAAAAAAGTGAAATATTATGTGATAATCAGATCGATAACATAAATTAATTAAATCTGCTAGTATATCCGATAAAAAATATATTATAATTGTCTTTGACAGTGTTGACGTTCAGTTGTTGGTGGTGACGACCGCATGTATTTATACATCTCTTACACTTCTGAAGATATCTTTTCGGCTTTGGAAACGATATAAATTCAATGTCACCAACTAATCTTTCAGGATATCGATTGTCCGAGTTACATAATCCCCATTTACACCGTTTTACCATTTTTAATCGTTTTTTTAGAGGAAAACTAAAGAAACTCGTTGGAATAAAAGTGAACCTTAACATGTAGCTTGTCTAGAAAATGGCGGACAGGTTGTTGCTAACGAGTGCGCCCGATTAATCGATCGCTGATTGGTGGATCAATTCTAGTGGGCGGAGCGATCATATATAAGGCGTCATGTCAATTGACATCATTGTATCATGCATGATAGTATGTTGCTTTGTGCTTGGATGAAACTCACATCTTGCCATCGCGTTAATTTATTCAACGCATCAATATTTGATTACATTATGCACTGCGCCTATTGCACAAGTCTTTCTGCACAAACCAACATACACATATGCAGCATGCAATTAACGAACAAGAATGTTGCATCTGTACACATGCATGATACCATTAAGAAGAATGTAAATAGACATTGGACATCAGGCACGATGTAAGTGTCATCAAGCATGAAAAGGTGTCTACATACAAATTGAAAGTACCATCAAGAATCATGACACAGTCACAAAAAAGGATGTAATTTTTACCTAAATACCCTTCCATACATGTCGGCACTGTGTGTTTGCTTAATTTTACTGAAGAACGTCTACTGGTAAATCTTACACAAAAGTTTTATAAGACCGAGTAGCATTTTTTTCGGCGTTGCTGTTTAACGTCAAATTTGGCCTTTCAGCGAACTTCTTAAAAGCCCATTGAATTTTAATGAAGAAGTTTCCCGCTAGTAGGTCCGAATGAATTAAAATTTTGCAATTGGCAATTTGATAGAAATCGCCATAAAACATTGCACATAGCTTTCTGAAATAAACAGGCCACATTGAACGCATTCACGATATCCAATAGCTCTCTTTGCAAAGACCTATCTAGTGTTTCTTGGCCGTGTAAGATCTATAATTAGACCATCGTCACCTAAACATCTACTAATAGAAGAGCATATTTTGTGGAATCAGATTCAATAAGAGTATAAAACGTCCACGATCAATAATGTGTAGTTCGTTAAAGATATCACGGCAGTAGAAACATAGCACTTTAAAGAGACCACAATCTGGTACATTTGGTCAATTGTTTCGTCCGTGGCGGACAATACATTTTTAAAAAGAAAGCGTACAAAAAAGCAAACACAAAGTTCTTCGTAAGCTTGTTTTAATCTTAAAAACACATAATCGACAGTCATTCCAGTCAAATACACTACTAACAGTCAGCACTCTAGAGATCAAAATTGCGGATATTAATATTTAATTCAGGGACATCAAGTGTATCAAGTTCGAATTCCGGAAAAATTAGCCGGTAGTCTGGGGCATTAGGTCCCTTACAGGTATAAAAGGTAAATCCCCGCCCGAGCCGTAGCTAATTGATTTATTGTAGTCTTTCTAGTTGCAATTTCTGGTGAGTACAATGCGGAATATTACGGATATTTGCAACATGTCGAAGATTTTCGGAAAATAGCGAAGAGGTTTTAGTCAGGTTATATTCATGTCCGTGCCGGCCGCCAACTTATCAGAATCAATAAAAAAGAACCAAGAACAATCGGTACCGATCGCAAATTTCCGGAATTCCGATGAAGCTTCAACATTATTTGTTCTCAAATGATCGCGTACTCGAACGAATCTGTCCCTACGCCTCCAACTCCCTTAAAATCTCATCGGACGTACATTGATCTCAAAATCTATCCTTGACGACTCAAATCATATTTCCTGAATAGTTTGGCCTATTGACGTCCCTGTAATTATAACAATGTTCTTTTGAATAAACAACGCTATGTTGTTGCAATATAATAACAGTTTAAAATAGGTACCGGTTTTCATTTAATAATATGTCATAGTAAAAACACTCTTTAATTCTAATATTTCGCCCAAACGGGCTTTATCAAAGTTTACAAATACGACTTCACTACATAGTTATAACTGTCGTATACACCAATAAAGTAAATGTTTTACAACGTCAAATATGACAGGAAATGACGTCATGACGTCGTACTTTACCATGCGATATACAATTGCGCCAAAATACATAATATACATGACATTTCGTTGTATGGTTCTTATACTTGATCAGGAATTCATGCCCATTGTAATTTTCCAAATTGAATTTGATAATAAAAAGTATAACAATAACATCATATTGTTATATCAATAATAATAACTATATTAATGATAACAATAATTACTATAATAATAATATAGATATTTACTGTACCAACCTAAAAATAATATTCACAAAATCAAAATTCCTATTTTGTAGTCAGCACTATTACTATAATATCTCAACAATAATTCTTATTGACTATATTTATCAACATTTAAACAAATTGAAATGATTAATAATTAATTATTTATAATAATTTTAATTCCAATCTTTTAAATGAAGTTGAATTCTAATGTATTGTGTTCATACATATGCACACATATATACGCATTCCTTCACACATGTACATATTCACTCATATACTTGCACATATAATTACAGGTACACAAATAAACACCTACATGTGTACATACATACACATATACATATATATATACACACCCACACATATACTCATATATACACACATACATATCCACCCTCTCACATACTTACGCTCGCATGCACTATTGTTGGAGAATTATGCATTTTGAAAATAGTTATCGTTACTTAAACTGTCTACACGAATCTCGTATTGGCCTACACTATCGCCTATAATTCTGCCATACTAAATCGGAAGCTGCTTTTGTGTTAAGTCCATTTGGAACTTCTGTCTTTAACAATTGAATCCAGTTAAGTTCTTTTATCTTGCGGTAGTAATCCGAATTGTCTCTAATATTTTGTAAAACACATACTCCCATGTCTTCTACACTATGTTGTCCGGAGTTAAAATGTTCAGCAACAGGTTTGCTTCTGTGGTGCCTTGTATCTGCCTCATGCTCCTTTAATCGTTCTTTTAGTGAGCGTGATGTCTCCCCCACATAAACTATTTTGTCACACTGTATACAGTTTATTCCATAGATGACGTTACATGCATCACAGGTCTGCCTTTTGCTAATAGTCACTCCACTCACCCCTCCACGGTTGTGCAACCCCCTTGTTAGCATGTCACACACTACACACTTTTTGGTGCATCTTTCTACTGGATTGACCTCCCTTGTCATAGTACGATTGGTTTTTTCATGCACTAATATATCTGCTATGTTCTTGTCTCGTCTGTATGCAACAATAGGCATTTCATTAAAAACTTCCTTCATTCTATTCGACTCGTGCAGTAGAGGTAGGTGCTTTTTCACAATATCGTGTATGCGTGGTAGTTTTTTCGAGTACGTAAGTACAAGTGGAACTCTTTTCATGTTTTTCTTCTTGTCTTCACTTGGTTTCAAAAGAGTATCCCTATCCAGCTTGTCTGCTCGATCAAATTGCCTGTCAATGATCTTTTCGCTATAGCCACGTCTACGAAGATAGTGTTTTAATTTTTTCTTATGGACCTGATAATCTGTATCTTTAGAACAGATTCTTTTCAGTCTAATGGCTTGACTATATGGAATGGCTTCTTTTGTTTTTCTTGGATGGCTTGATTTGTAGTTTAAATACATGTGCTTGTCTGAGGGTTTTGTGTATAAAGATGTTATTACTTTCCTATCTTCTATCTTCACGATAGTATCCAGAAATTCTATTTCTTTCCCACCAACTCTCATTTCTACTTGAATACTTTCATCAATCTGGTTTGCAAACATAAGGAACTCATTAAGTTTTTCCAGTCCATGTGTCCAAAATCCAAATCCATCGTCGATGTATCTTTTGTAAAAGATTGGTATGAACTCATTCTTCATTAGTTCTTCATCCCATTTACGCATATAGGCACATGCAAAATTCCTCCCCAACTTTGAGCCTATGGCAACTCCTTTTCTTTGTTTATACTCAGTCCCATTGAATGTTATAATATTGTTGTCAAGAACGGTGGTTATCATTTCTTCTATTGCTTTTGAAGGGATGGTTTTGTCTGTTCTAGTTTCAAGTGCTTCTCTACATGCCTCTAAGCCTTTTTGTTTAGGAATGGATGGATAAAGTTTTATAACATCAAAGCAGAAAAGCATTGTATTTTCTGGAATTTCATTGGGGATTTCTTGCAGTTTTGTCAGAAAATCTGTTGTATCTTTAATATAACTTGGTGTTGTTTCTACAAACTCATTCAACTCTTTCTCTGCAACTTCTGCCATGTTTTCTGTGGCCGTCCTAATGCCATTCACTATTGTCCGGTATGGATTGTTATTTTTATGGATTTTTGGATTTCCTTTTAACTTTGCTTCTTGGGGGTGTTTTGGTATTAAGTAATCTTTCAGTTCCTGGTCAATAAGGCCGTCTCTATATAATTTATTTGCTACCTTTTTAACCGCCCTGCTTGCTTCATGTTTACACTTTCCGTTGTTTTTTTCATAAGAATCACATTCATTCATTTCCTTCTCCAGATTTTTGATATAGTCCTCGGTATTAACGACCACAACTCCTGATCCTTTGTCTGCGGGTCGAATGATTATACTTGAATCATTCAGCAAGCTTTGTAAGGCTTTTGATTCTTTGTCACTTATATTTGACTGAACTCTGTCTTTAAGTCCATATAGTATCTCTCGTTTTACCGCGTCAATATATGTATCAAGACTTTTTTCTCTCCCAGGTGTTGGTGTAAATCTACTTTTTTTCTTCATCCATGGTTTGATATTATCTTTCTCCTGATCATTTTGTTTATCATGGAAATACTCTTTAAGACGCATGCGTCTTTCCCACTCACAGAGATCGCTTTGCAGTTTTGTGATGTCATATTTGTTAGTTGTAGGTATGAATTTTAAACCTTTTGATAGAATTTCTTTTTCATTAAATGTTAAATCCCTGGAAGATAAGTTTATGATTGTTGAAAACTGATCCTTTGTTACCAAGTCTCTGTCTGTATCTTTGTGTGGATTGTCTTTGTTTATAACCTTCTTTTTGTCCTTAAAACATGCATGTTCCACTTCAGATGGTTTCGGAATTCGTACCATTTCATCATGCGATACTGTTTTGACTTGGGGCTTTTCGGGAAGTTGTTCCATATCGAACCAGTCAAACTGAGACGTATCTTCAATTCGGTCATGTGATACTTTTTGTTTACTTTTCACTCTTAATGAATCAAAATGTCCATGTTCCATTTTCAAGAAAAAATACCGCTTTATTTTTGTACTTTTTGTAACCGGTTCGAAATTCAGAATTTGAGTTACACCGTTCGTTACGTTGTAGATCTGTACAACAGCTGAATATACCGTAGCCGCTGCATAAATTTCTGCTTCTGTAGCCCATGAAGACATTCTGCCATCTTTATGACTCTGATTTGTTATATGAATGTTGATGTCCTCATCTATATATACTGAATACAGATTGGTGTTGTTGTGCATATGGTCAACTATCTTATCTCGTATACATGCATGTTTCTCCACAGATCCATAAATGTCTAAAGCAATACATCTGTAAAAACAATTCCCATCTCCTGCTACATTTTTCACAATGAAATCATCTAATGAGTTATTAATGTCTCTGATGTCAAAATTAAGCATACGTGCCTTTTGTAATATGATTAAGTCATATTCGAGATTTCAGCGATTGTCAATATTTTGCTTTTGTTTCTCATAAACATATGTTGCTTGGTATCTGCTATTGACTCCTATTTAGATTGCAAATATTACATAACCCTTACAGCGGCCGAGCGCAGATATCTGCACTTGGCCGCTAAAAAGAAGAATCTTATTATTATCTCATTATCATAATCAAAATCATCATCATCGTCGTCGTCGTCACAACGACTACCACCACCACCACCATCATTATCATCATCATTTTCTTCTTCTTCTTTGTCTTCCTCCTCCTCCTCCTCCTCCTCATCATCATCATCAACAACAACATCAACACCAACTTAACATCATCATCAAACAACAATAAACATCGGAAGCATACAATGCGCTTCATCAACCATACATAATTATATGCGTTAAAACACCATAATAGAACAGCATAAAGGAATGCTGTCTTTTACTCTTTTATATTTCCCATACCAATATTTTTTTTTCGTTAATTGAAGGACTAGTTGAAATCTTCTATAAAAGCTGCCCCCCCCCCCCCCAAATAAATAAAATAAAATAAAAAAAGGTAATAATAACCCTAGCAAACAACAATAATCATAGGTTAGTTAGTATACACTGTGCTTTAGCAACAATGCATAATGAACGTTTATGATTTCGGACCGTTGTGATCAAATTTAAAAAAAAGCAAGTTTGTATGTATGCGGCACACAACAAATACTTAATACTTAAATTAGGTTTATAACGTATGCATATTTGTCTAAAACAGCAGCAGCAGTAGCAGCAGCAGCAGTAGCAGTATCAGTAGCAGTATCAGTAGCAGTAGCAGTAGAAGTAGCAGTAGCAGTAGCAGTAGCAGTAGCAGTAGCCGTAGCAGTAGTAGTAGCAGTAACAGTAGCAGTAGCAACAGCAGCAGAAGCAGCTGCAGCAGCAGCAGTAGCTGTAGCACAATCAGTAGCAGTAGCAGCAGTAGCAGCAGTGGCAGTGGCAGCGGCAGTGGCAGTGGCAGTAGCAGTAGCAGTGGCAGTAGCAGTAGCACTATCAGTAGCAGTAGCAGCAGCAGCACTGGCAGCGGCAGTGGCAGCGGCAGTGGCAGTGGCAGTGGCAGTGGCAGCGGCAGTGGCAGTGGCAGCGGCAGCGGCAACGGCAGCAGTAGCAGTAGCAGTAGCAGTAAGAGTAGCCGAAGCAGTAGCAGTAGCGGCTTTTTGCTTTTTTGTTTTAGAAGTGTTTGTCGTATAAGAAGAACGCAAGGAAGACAAATTAATTGTAACATGTGTTATCTTAGTCTCCGTTGTAGTAGTATTTGTAGTATCTACACAGCCATTTTTCAGTCACCTGAGAGACATGTTTTTATAAGAGATTTAATTGTGGACCAATACATCGTGTATTAATATCAGTGTATCCACTGGGACACCACATGGGGCAAGGATTAACAAATAAACTAGGCTTTCAATTAATTATGCGCTGAGAGGCAAACAATACTATAACTTACTGATAATTTGGGGATTGGGATGTGTTTGTATCTTATTTGAAATTAGCTAGCTTAATTCAAAAACTAAGTATAGCCTCATTATTAACACAAGAACATCATCACATATCCTGTGTGTATTATATAATCATATCACCATCACAATATGCCAGAGCGTTAGTTTTTATTGTGCATACTAATACTACAGCAACATTTACAAAACTGATTGCAAACCAACCACTCAAGCTTTAATTAAGATTGATTTCAATTTATATTATGACATACATTAAAGATCACTGTGAATTAATTAAAAAATAGCTTGATGCTTCGTACTCAGCGATTTAAATAAAAGAAACGTTGCGTACACATTAATTGGGGTTAATAAAAAAAGTCTGCAATTAAAATAATCAAATTTAAATAATACTAGATTTAGTTTCAAATTGTCGCTCAAAATATGTATCAGTTATATCAGTTACTAGGGAATCGATTTGTTTAATCTCCGCAATCAAATAATAATTATGGTGTTTGTATGACAAATTAATAGCTATTCGTCATTGAATGTATGATACTCATAAAGATATTGAAACAATAACCACAACAACAACAACAACATATGTGATTATGTATATATCTTCTTCAGATATTCTGTGTCATACTATCAAAGTTATCCTCATAAGATTCATAATAATAAAATAAACACTATTGCAATCTTAGTAAAAACCAACTGAGCCGTTATGCTAATGATTTTATTTTCAGTAGGCGTGTACATTTCAATATTATATAACAACAAGTGTTCACAAATACCTATGTATAATAATTATTAAAAACATGAGAACCAATGAAGGTATTGCATTTTAATAGACTAGTTTTGCCGTGCGTGTACATTCATATAAAATCTTTTGAAAATCACACTTGAGATAATGTCTTTGGGTGTTGCTATTTCTAATCGATTTAAACACCATAAAACCACCGTATTTTCTCTTACATTCTAAACTTTCTTACATTTACTTTTTAAGCCAAAATATTTTTTTTATGATTCTAAATTTTCGGACATACGGATTTCCGTACAGTCATTTAAACAGCGCTATTTTATCAGATTTTGGCCCTGTTTTGCTTATCTGATGATCCTTCGATCATGCAGTTTTACAACTGTATTAAAGTAATAAAACAGAACCATGCCTAAGGGCAATCGATAATTACAATTGCGTACTTGGGTAAATTACCTTGTAAACCTCAAATAAGCAATGGTTCCTTCCAACAGCGTTTGAAATGATATCGTATTAAGAAAGCCAAACGTTTATTGTTTTTACTTTTTATATATTATTTCAGGTGATTGCAAAGATGTTAAGTTGTATTTTTAAAGTACAGAACGAAGGGAACAACACATTAAAATTATGTTCATTGATGTATTATTTCTACTTCCATTAAATAATTGGAAAACGAACATAACACACTTGTCTCTAAATATTTTTCGTATTTAAATTTTCCAACACGAAAAACAATATCTTTAAAAGACCGGAAACTTATAATCATTACGGCATATAGTAAAAGCAGAGTTGTGTGAACCATAAGTAAAATAAAAAAATAAAAAATGACACAGCTTATTTTTCCCTCAAATATTAATGATAATATGGATAAACAATTAAAAATACATAAAGTCAATTGTGTTGATTACTCGTTATTGAAATATTGCAATGCCAATTATAAGACATCTGATTAAAAACAAAATGTATGGTGGAATACCTAATGTGGAAATACAAACTAATGATAATATTAATGCAACAACAGCAATCACATCTTTTCAAGCGCAATCAGAAAACTGCTACAGCTTTGTATTAACAAACATAAATATGTTTGTGCTTATAGATTTAGATAAACTTCAATGCTATGAATTGAATATAATTTATATTTAAAAGTTTTGCTACTCTGTCGATAACTAGCAACAGCAAAAAGGAAAATACCATTTTTTATCATTTAAATTTATTTATATTTCATTGTTTATTTGTTTATGATCACAAGGATTGTTTGGATAACAGAGTGTGTCTAGATATACAGGTACCCTTATCAATATTTTTCATGAATTGCAATAAAGCGTAGAAATTAAACAGGCCCTAATACAGACACCATTTTTATCGGAATGCGATTATAGTTTCTATAGCAACTTGTAACGCTTTTTGGATTGAATGTGTAATGAATACATTTAGCGACAAATTCAATTGGTCAAATACTGCATCTTAAACGGATAAATACAATTGAAACCATTTATTTTCAATATTATCAACATTATTATTTAGTTATTAATACATTAAGCAGCAAACTCTATTAATCAATAAGATTTGATATAAGTCATAATTAAAAAAAGAATCATCCGAATTCACTGCAAAAACGGTTGTTGAAATTGTTCATGATGATTACGATGATGACGATGACGACGATGATGACGATGGCGACGACGAGGAGGAGAACAACGACGATGACAATGACGATGATGATGATGATGACACTGATGATGATGATCACGACGATGACCATAACGATGTTGTTGGTGATAGTGACGATAATGCTGCTGCTGTTGCTGATGACGATGCTGCTGCTGATGATGATGCGGTGGAGGCGGAGGAGCAGGACGAGGACGAGGACGATGGCGAAGACGACGACGACGACGACGACGGCGATGATGATGATGATGACGGTGATGATGACGATGATGATGCCGATGACGATGATGATGATGATGATGATGATGATGATGATGATGATGATGATGATGATGATGATGATGATGATGATGATGATGATGATGATGATGATGATGATGATGATGGTGATGATGATGATGATGATGATTATGCTGATGATGATGATGTTGATGATGATGATGATGATGATGATGATGATGATGATGATGATGATGATGATGATGATGATGATGACGATGATGATGATGATGATGATGATGATGATTATGATGATGATGATGATGATGATGATGATGATGATGATGATGATGATGATGATGATGATGATGATGATGATGATGATGATGATGATGATTATGATGATGATGATGATGATGATGATGTTGATGATAATGTTGATGATGATGATGATGTTGATGGAAATAACGATACTGTAAGTAGTAAATTAACTCATTAATTGTTATTATAATACACAAGCACATGCTAATGGATCTGTATCCGCAAGGCGGTCAAATGAAAACTCACTTGGTATAAATGTGAAAAATTGAATCAAAATATCATAATGCGGAGTGTTAAAATGTGTTCAAATCTAGCGAAATTGTTGCAGTACTTTTCTACCGAAACCAATGCTTAGCCCAGTTATTTTAAAAATAATTTCATAATACAACGATACACGTCAATTGGCTAACAAATACATTTGCAAGTTTTACCTCACTCAAAAACAGTATTTATTGAAGACAGGGCGTCAACAATGTCCGAGATTCATCAACGTAGCTTAAGTACCTTAAGTACCTTTCCGTTTGATTTATCGCAGGATTCTGGGTCCGCACCCACAGTCTTTTAAAGTGTCCGCATTAAAAAAGATAATAATTGTTGCTTGTAATAATCTTTTACAGCTCATAAAACATGTAAATCCTCAATTCGTAGAGTTTCAGTATGATTTTATTTATTTAAAAATTAAAGACGGTTAACATATTTTATACACACATATATTAGCAGCTATACGCCATATAACATAGGACATAATGTATATTATAAATCAAAGCGCTGAAGGCATTGAAGTTGTTCGCTGTTGTCGTCCTTGATTAGCTTGTTCGCATTGCATATGCTTATCATTGTGCACAGGCTAATCTTATTTGGCGTGCATTAAGCCCCGTTTTCCATGAAAGCAGCCAATATGTACATATTTTAATGATAAACACTAGACTGGCCAATGGCGTTAACAAGCTGGTATATACATTCACTGCTAGAGCAGAATCATTTGTCGTCTGCTGCAGACAGGCAGTGGTAATCGTTTCTAGCAGAGTGAGTTGTGTTTCTTGCCGTACTTAAGGCTTCTAAGCACCTACTGATTTGCATTTATTACCCATTCTCTTGAAACGCCGACTAATAAAGTGCGATAAACCGCCTTTAAGCACTTGGCACATTAACAAATAAGAACATTCCACACCTAACTCCTAACCGATAACCGACGTCTTTAATCGCGAAACTATTACCAGAAATTGAATACCGCCAGAAACAACAATGAGCTCACTTCGATTAAATATAAATACACTAGAATCATTGTGTCCTAAGCAATCTAACATATTTACCGAAAATACCAGCGAATACAGTATTAAATATGACATCGGTCTTGCATATCGCCTCAGACATGCGAGAGCGCCACGACGAGTGAAGAGTGTGTGTATCAGAGTTTGTTTACAGGTCCTACTGGCCTCTTCACGAGATTTGTGTAGCCTGACCTGAATGATGAATGAAATGGATGTAGTAACAATTATATGAACACGATATATCCGTATCAATATCCATGTGAGCACATACTAATAATAATTAATTTTTTAATCGCCATTAGCTTTAAAATGCACGTAAATAGATACAACAAAGACCAATTCGGAGACTTTAACATTTTATAATTACCTCCCCTGCAATAGAAAATATATAAGGAAACTCGCATTCTATGGAATATCAAAATCTTAATATATCTTTCTCCGAATTTTTCTTCTGGTAAAATTCATCTTAAATTTAGCTGTATATTCGTATGTAATTAATTAAACAAGAGTTACAAAAAGGCATCGCAAAAAAATATCGCGTTTTACTTGAATAAATTACCTCCCTTAAGCCTATCAGAATATCAAAAATACGTATATAAACAAAACGCGTGCCTTTCATAAGTGATAATAAAGCGCGTGCCCGTGCCACTCGTCCTCCATATACTTACTAAATATAGTACAACGTATCTACTATCATTGCGACTAACCCAAACCTCAGTCAATAAGTAACCAGGATAAATATACATTTAGGTAATTAAGGTATAAAACATGCATATAAAAATTTACATGTTCCCTGTCTGCCGAACCCGATCCATGGAATATAGCCACAAGAGGTTCCTCAGGTCGGGCTACAATAACCTCGTGAAGAGGCCAGTAGGACCTGTAAATAAACTCTGAAACAAAAAAATAAATAAAAAAAATGTACCTATGTAGCCGGATTGCGCCCTCAGAGCGCCCAACACCGACACAGATCACGCTACTCTCCGGTCAAACACAATACTACATAGGACTGCTGCCTTTTCGCCATATTATCAGAATCATTTACGTGCAAAATGGAAACTTTCAACTGTCCTTTCACTTCGTACATAAGCCTAATTTTGATCGTTTATCGGAGTAACGGTGATTACGATATTCGAGCCTTAAATAGGTAGAATTACCGAAATTCCCGTTCTTACACGTTGTAGCATGGATTGGGTATTGAACACGATACACGTGTGTATTAGCACCCTACTGTAGTCCCGGCGGGGTACTCGTTATCAACTGCATCAATACACCGGTAAGCAACCAGGGGGATATCATATGAAAAAAGAACTATCATGCATGTTTGATGTGTTAAAGTGTGTCACAAAATTTCCCTAACTGCCGATGTCGGCTATAATTTCGGTATAAACATGCAAAGAAATTAACCTATATATGATGTTATTGCCGGTATGTTATTGGACATTTTGTATGTCAAATGTTCATAATTTGTATTTAAATTAAGACGATGCTTATTTGCCAGAAAACGTTTATTTCAAATTCAAAACAAGCAATAATCATACATAATACCAAAATATAAAACTAACAAAATGACAACACTCTCGCTTAACGCAACGTTCAGTGGCACGCGCACTTAACAAAATTATTGCAACTAAAGCAAGCTGTAATTAATATGTGACTACTTGCTATACAACCAGTATCATGCGAAAATTGATCTTATTTAATTGTGGTTCCCTCTTTGAATTTATGTTGCCTGTCGACTTTTAGAATAATGTGTCAGTAAGAAATGTATTGCTTGCTCTACAACCAGCTTCATGCGAAAATGGGTCTTATTTAATTGTAAATCCCTCTTTGAACTTAAGTTGTCAGTCGACTTTTAGAATGATGTGTCAGTAATAAATATTTTTCTTCAGTTTCACATGCTGTTTAAGAAAATTTAGTGAAAGATGCAAATGTGTCTTATTTATTTTTTTCTGTGTCTTCGATGTATCTTATTTATATGTGACTGCGTGCTTATTTTTTTTTCAAGAAATGAAAGATGCAAATGTGTCTTATTTTAATTTTATCCATGTCTTAAATGTGGCTTTTTTATATAAGATTACATGATATACTGCCAGTGTCATGCAAAAAAGGATCTTATTTCTTAATATCCACATTCACGCTTTGTTCTTTATTAGCATCGTCTTTAATTAGGCTATCTCTATTTAAAGTACAGATTACTGTGAACTTAATAATTGTGCAACGGTGATGTTGATCCATTATCGTTGTTAATTTTAAATGTAGACAACAAGTTAGCAATTAATGAAATCAGTTATTTTGGAAGTAAATCCATTTTTTCCTATACAGTAGCAAGGTGGATGTGTTTTGAGCGGATAAGATAGGGATCACCACAGCAGGTTGCTAATACACAGTGTAGACTTCCCCTATTATTGTATTTGTTATTTACCTGATTGGAATAAATAAAGTGTTAAAGATCATTTCCTGTGAAAAGCAGGATTTCTGACATAAGTTCAATCGTTTTGCTTGTATACATAATTTCATGGAACAATGAATATATTGGCGCGATGGAACACAATTTATAAATCAAGCTGACAGTATAGTATCGGTTTTTAATTATGTGTAAATTAATTCGCATCTCTCGCTTAACTCGTTCAATGACACGTGAACTTATAACAATTATAAAACATCACGTGCATCATTATTTATTTTTTTAATTATGAAAACATATTATATGTTGTACATGTTTTTTTTGTTTTTTTTACTCAACCAGAGAGACATTATAAAACATTGTTATATATAACGCGCTTTGCTTTTCTACATTACATAATTATATATCGATTTTTTGTTAAGTGTACGTGCTTGACATATTTATAAAAATAGCAGTGTTTTTTGTAATAAAATCAAAAATTGACATTTAATTTGATGCAATCCACATTGTTTAGCGGCCAAGCGCAGTTTTCCGCTCTCGGCGGCCGATGGTGTATTGCAATATATACAATGGAAAGCTGGGTTTCTGACATAATTTCAATCGTTTTGTTCACGCGGAAGTGCTTTTCGGTGGCCGAAAATACTATTGTGCCCTTTATTTAAACCTAAATCAGTATTTTTTTTTACACTTGAAGGTTTGTACAGCGGGGATTTCGGTACCGGCGCGGGTTTATGTGCTTGTTAAGAATTACCGAAATCTCCGCTAAGAGGCAACATATGCTGATTTATGCTTTGATTAAACATTGATAACTAAATTGCAAAAGTGTATAGCATATTGTAAATAAGGTAGTACGATATCATTTTTTTTCATCTGATTTGTTTGGAAAATACTTTCTTATTATTACTATGTCATGTTATATTTACATATACGTTTGTGTAACCAATGTTTTAAATGTACATTTTACCTGTTTGACATTAGTTTACACATTTATCACAATAATAAACTATTTAATAATGGAAAAAATATTCTGATAAGAGTATTTTAATGATAAACACTAATATGATTGTGTGCAAATAAACATTAATGCAAAGCCGAAACCCAAACATAATGACATATAGACCCTTTAAGGCGTAAATATGGGGGATTGGCGTAAATATCTGTGATTTCGGCTCTGGGCGTACGAATGTAGCAGTACCGAAATCCCCGCTAATTATTTTCCAAAAGAAGTAACCGAATGGGAGATAATACATGTCACTGGTTGCTAATTAAAAAAACACACTATAATACTTTTGTTGACACTTGAAGGTTTGTACAGCAGGATTTCGGTACCGGCGCGCGTTTAAGTTCTTGTGTAGAATTACCGAAATCCCCACTGAGAGGCAACTTAATGCTGTCAAGAGTGCTTAATAATTAACATTAATATAATTGTTTTGCACCTTAACATTCATGTGAAGTCAAAAACCATACCGATGACCTATTGATCCTTTAAGGCGTAAATATGGGGATTTCGGTACTAGGCGGGCGAATGTAGAATTACCGAAATCCCCGCTATAAGTTTAGCTGCACTTTTAGTTTTAGTTTTTTTTGTAAGTAAGCTTTATGCAATATATATACAATCTACATAACATCCAATAGCATATAACAGGCACCATATGTATATGAGAAACAACAACAAAATATTTCTTTAACATTAACGTCAAGTATTATTGAACTTTTTGAAAGAACTTTTTTATTTACCACGGCCGGGGTTCATAAAAGCTCTTTGGGATAGTTTTAACCTTAGTTCTTCTGGAATTTGCCGATGCTGGTATTTTGCAAAAAACACTTAACATCTGAGCAATACGAAAAAGCATGAAAAAATAAACATACTCAAAATTAAATATTATTATACGCTTTGAAATTACTATTTTTCAAGATATTCAATATACATGTACATGTACACGGTAGCGGTAAAGTGTATTTATATACGTCCGGCCGCTCCCGATGTCAGTCGCTGAAATCACGAATAAGACTTAATTCTTTTTTAAAATGACAACGTTTAACTATTTTAAACTGTTAGTCTATTGTTACAGTATAGCGTGTCTTTTTTATTCGAAAGATCATTTTTATAATTAAGGTGTGTCAATAGTAAAAATTATTCCGGAAAGCGTTTTTGAGCTGTCAAGGATCGATTTTGAGATCAATTTAAATGTCAAAGGGGGCTGGGGCGTAATGACAAATTCGTTCGAGTGCGCGATCATTTGAGAAGAAATGATGTTGACACCGATTTTCCCTGGTCTTTTATTATTGATTTCTGATAAATAAGCTGCCGTCACGGACATGAACATTAACTAACGAAACCTCTTCACTACTTTTCGAAAATCTTACAATTGCAAATATCCGCCATCTTGAAAATTAAAATGATCGATTAGCAAATTAAATTACTGCAGTAGCGCATTGTAAACGCTATGTTTACCATAGTATATATATATATATATATATATATATATATATATATATATATATATATATATATATATATATATATATATTGCTCATTTGCTAGATTACTGGTGACTGGTTTTAATTTTCTTAAGTCAACCGACATGCATATTTCATTTCATGTGCAAAAGACGTATCTCAATATGTTTTCGGACATTCATTGTCCGATACGATATGGTTCGACGATTTAATTTATTTTTGACGTTGTTAATTACATTGTCAATTTTTTATAGAATGACATATGCACATGGATAAAATTCCGCATGTACTCACCAGGAATAGCAACTAGAAGACTACAATAAAACAATTAGCTCGGGCGGCTGATATCCCTTTTATCCCTGTAAGGAATCTATTTTCTCAGACTCACGGTTTTATTTTCCAGATTGTAAACAATTGACATCCCTGAATAAAAAATAATATCAATTTTGATCTCTAGTGTGCTGACTGAAGTATTGTCCTTGACTGGAACTACTGTCGATAATGTGTATTTGAGATTGAAACACGCCTTTGAAGAACTTTGTGTTTTCTTGTTTTATGCTTTTTTTTTCAAAATATTTTGTCCGCCAAGGACGCAACGATTGATAAAATGAACCAGATTGTGGTCTCTCTAAAGTGCTATGTTTCTACTGTCGTAATTTCTTTTACGAACAACACATTACTGATCGCGGACTTTATTTGATAGTTTAGACTTTGGTACGATGCGATGTCAGTCCATCCGTGAAGATAAATTGCTTTGCGCCCGTTTGTGATCTATTCCCGATACAAAAGTCCATGCGTCACCCGTTTACGATTACATAGGTCCGTTAAGAGCGTTCCAATTGAGAAAAATGGGTTTTTAAATATGCTTTTTCTATGTCCTCGCTGTTTTGCAACCGCACACGAACACATGTCAATGCAGACAAAGAAATTCAACGATCAACACGATCACCAAGATCAAAGCTCTTCGTTACGATACGATACAATTGTGGTACATTGTATATCTATTTTATTATAATTTTCGCAAAGCAATGAGCATGACTTCATATCACGCAGGTTTTATCGTCTTTTTTTCTGTGAATATGCTCTCAGATAGGCCATCAAAACGAAAAACCAAAATTAATTGTACGCACAATTATATATATATATACTATGCTATGCTGTGCTGTGCTGTGTTGTGCTGTTCTGTGCTGCGCTGCGCTGCGCTACGCAACGCTCTGCTCTGCTCTGCTCTGCTCAGCTCTGCTCTGCCCTGCCCTGCTCAGCTCAGCTCTGCTCTGCTCTGCTCTACTCTACTCTACTCTACTCTACTCTACTCTACTCTACTCTACTCTACTCTACTCTACTCTACTCTACTCTACTCTACTCTACTCTACTCTACTCTACTCTACTCTACTCTACTCTACTCTACTCTACTCTACTCTACTCTACTCTACTCTACCCTACCCTACCCTACCCTACCCTACCCTACCCTACCCTACCCTACCCTACCCTAGCTCTGCTCTGCTCTGCTCTGCTCTGCTCTGCTCTGCTCCGCTCCGCTCCGCTCCACTCCACTCCACTCCACTCCACTCCACTCCACTCCACTCCACTCCACTCCACTCCACTCCACTCCACTCCACTCCACTCCACTCCACTCCACTCCACTCCACTCCACTCCACTCCACTCCACTCCACTCCACTCCACTCCACTCCACTCCACTCCACTCCACTCCACTCCACTCCACTCCACTCCACTCCACTCCACTCCACTCCACGCCACTCCACTCCACTCCACTCCACTCCACTCCACTCCACTCCACTCCACTCTACTCTACTCTACTCTACTCTACTCTACTCTACCTACTCTACCCTACCATACTCTACCATACTCTACCCTACCAGACCCGACCCGACCCGACCCTACCACCATACCATAGCATACCATACCATAGCAGACCAGACCAGACCAGACCAGACCAGACCAGACCAGACCATACCATACCAGACCAGACCAGACCAGACCAGACCATACCAGACCATACCAGACCAGACCAGACCATACCATACCATACCAGACCAGACCATACCATACCAGACCAGACCATACCATACCATACCATACCATACCATACCAGACCATACCATAATCATACCAAACCATACCGGACGATACTAGACTATACTAGACTAGACTATACTATACTATACTAGACTATACTATACTATACTATACTATACTATACTATACTATACTATACTATACTATACTATACTATACTATACTATACTATACTATACTATACTATACTATACTATACTATACTATACTATACTATACTATACTATACTATACTATACTATACTATACTAATGCATAGCTTATATTAACACAATCAGGAAAGCGTGTTTCGAAAAATCCAAACAATTTTTATCATCGCACAATAGTGTAACATACATTTTAATACAATGTTTATAGGGAAACTCATATGATTCGCGTAATGTGAAAATAATTATCATGCTATAATTCGACCACGAGACTTGACGTGACTTAATAGCGAACATTACGGAATGGAGCTACGCTGGCCGTATATGACATAAGACCCATTTTTGCATATTATCTTATCAATGCTTATATGAATTTGATTGCTATAATCCAATGCGTATTCGACACGGAATTATTGTCAAGGTTTTTGCATTTTGTCAATATTTATCATAGCAGGGGACATTGCTGACATCAATATCCATACTGTTTTCATTTTCAGTTGAGAAATGATATTTCTTGTTATCAAGATTGTTTGTATAGTACGGTAGCGTTCTCTACACAAGTGAGATTTATTTGTACTGGTAAATTGCTGTCATACTCAGGTATGTGAAGTTGGCTGTTAGATGTTAGCTGTTCGTCAGATGTTTAAAACAGAAATGCACAGCTGTGCATTGGGTGTTAAACAGATGTTTAAAACAGATATGCACAGATGTGCATTGGGTGTTAATCAGATGTTTAAAATACAAATGTGCAGCCGTGCATTGGATGTTCGTCGGATGTTTAAAATTCAAATGCACAGCTGTGCATTGGGTGTTCATCAGATATTTAAAAAAGAAATGCACAGCTGTGCATTGGGTGTTCGTCAGATGTTTAAATTAGAAATGCATAGCTGTGTATTAGGTGTTCGTCATATGTTTACAATTTAAATGCACAGCTGTGCATTGGGTGTTCATGGAGCGATCACGCACCGATACAATTATCATTGTTGTGTAATACGTCTAAACATAGTAATGATAGCTACTCTGAAACAAAGTATGAATGGAATGATGTGTTTTTACAACAGTTCCGATCTGGTTTAATTGCTAGTTTACCAAGATTAAACTCGATTGTTCATGATGTAAGCTGTGAAAATAGGCAGTCCATAAATAAGGCTCTGAATGATTTTACTACTGTTTTACGCAACGTTGCGGACCCATTGTTTTCTAAACAAAGGACTGTTACACACATTGTTTTGACAATGAATCTCCTATAAAACATTCTGATTGGTTTGACACCGAATGCATACGTAGTCGCAATGAATATCTTGAACATCTGAGTCGTTTTAATGTTTGTCCGTCGGACTTAAATAGGACACAATTATGCGAAAGTAAAACAAGATATAAAACGTTTATACGCAAAAAGAAGTCAATGTTTTATACGCGCAAAATGATTGAAATTCAAAACCTAAAAAAAATGTAAGCCAAAAGAGTTTTGGAAATACTTTAGAAAACGAAAAGACAGTTTTAATAATAATTTAGCATTAGACGAGTTGAAAGATTATTTTTCAAGCATGGTTAACGATATAATTGAGTGTGAAAATGTTCAGGCGGAAGCCTTTTGTGGAAGTAATGATTTTAATATTCCCAATGAATCTTTCCCCGAGTTAGATCGACCTTTTACCATTAACGAAATTGTTTCTGCAGTAAAATCTTTGAAAAAGAACAAAGCGTATGGTAGTGATTGTGTTTTGAACGAATATTTGATCGAAAGTATTGATATTTTGTCAGCACACTTATGTGATCTTTTTAATTCTATACTTAATGCAGGTTTTTTTCCTGATAATTGGGCTGAAGGTATAATAATTCCGCTCCACAAAAGGGTGATAAAAACGATGTGAATAATTATAGAGGTATAAATCTGGTCAGTTGTCTAGCAAAACTTTTTACAACCGTTTTAAACAAGCGAATAGAGCAATTTTGTAGGGATAATAACACTATTTTTGACGCGCAGTTCGGGTTTCGTAAGGGTCGATCAACTGTTGATGCAATATATGTACTTATTTCTATTGTTCAAAAATATATTAATGAAAATAAAATATTTTATGCTGTTTTTGTTGATATGATGAAATGTTTTGATTCCATTTATAGAAATGGCTTATGGTTAAAATTGTATAATTGTGGAATACGTGGAAAACTTTTAAGAATTATAAGAGATATGTATCAACATGTTAAATCTCGAGTTAAATTGTGTTCTAATTATTCCGAATATTTTGAATACGCAGTTGGATTACGTCAAGGTGAGGTATTGTCACCTCTTTTGTTTTCTATCTTTGTTGAAGATTTGGAGTTGTTTTTGCAAAAGGATACAAATTGTGGCCTCATGTTTGATGATATTGTTTTAATACTTTTACTCTTTGCAGATGATATTTCCATTATAGGTAAAACACCATATGATGTACAGCAACATTTAAATAATTTAAATACATATTGTGACACATGGGTTTAAAGGTAAATACTTCAAAGACAAAATCATTGTTTTTCGTAAACGGGGTGGCTTATTACATAATGAAAGCTGGGCATACAATGGGGAAATCATAGAAGTCGTAAGTGATTTTAACTACTTAGGAACAGTCTTTAATTACACTCGTAAATTTATCTTAAATCAAGAGCATCTAGTTGGAAAAGCACTGAAAGCCATGAATGTTCTTTTGTGTAAGTATAAGGAATTTGACTTAAGACCTAAGACAATGTGTCAATTATTTGATGCCTTTGTGAGTCCTATTTTGAATTATTCCTGTGAGGTTTGGGGTTATACTAAGTCAAGGGAACTTGAAAGAGTACATCTCAAGTTCTGTAAGCGGTTATTGAACGTTAAAATAAATACCTGTAATGCAGTCACATATAGCGAATTAGGACAATATCCTTTATTTATTAATAGGTATTTTAGAATGATTAAATACTGGTTGAAAATTGTAACCTCAGACAATATTATTATCAAAACTATTTATTCACAATCTGTTGCAGATAGTTATAACGGTCATTCGAATTGGGCTGCAAATATCAGAACATTGTTAACAGAATATGGGTTTGCATATATATTTGACAACCCTAACGTTATCGATCAGTATACATTTTTAAATGAATTTAAAACCCGTATTATAGACACTTTTAAGCAAGAAACTATGTCTAAAATAGAAAATAGCTCTATGTTAAATCTATACAAGTATTGCAAACAATCACATTACTATGAACTCTATCTAGATATTTTGTCTAAAAGTAACCGTTCATTTATGAGCAAGCTAAGATTAAACGGACTTCCTCTAAATATACAACTAGGTCGCTATAGACAAATTCCTAGAGAAGAAAGATATTGTACCTTTTGCAATTCTAGCGATATTGAGGACCAGTACCATTTTGTCTTTGTATGCAAGTGTTATACTGTAATAAGAAAGAAATATATTAAACAATATTACTATGTTAAACCTTCTGTATTGAAATGTACACATTTTTGACCTCATGTAATAAGAAAGATATTAATAATCTTTGTAAGTTATTTAAGGACGCTCTAAACTACAGAAACACACAAAATTTTGTTAATAACTGAAACACAGTTCATCTCCGAATAAATTTTCGAGTATGTATTGTTTAACTAATAAGTTTGTATAACCCTTTCACTTAATGCTATGTCATGTTGTTTTATGTATTATATATGTATATGTATTGAAGACGATGTACTTGTACAAGTCTTATATAAATGTTCTGTTCTGTTGTTCTGTTCTGTTCATCAGATGTTTAATATATAAATGCATAGCCGTGCATTGTGTGTTCGTCATATGTTTAATATATTAATGCATAGCTGTGCATTAGGTGTTCGGCAGATGTTTAAAATAGAAATGCAAAGCTGTGCATTGGGTATTAATCAGATGTTTAAAATAGAAATGCACAGCTGTGCATTGGATGTTCGTCAGATGTTTAAAATACAAATGCACAGCTGTGCATTGGGTGTTCATCTTATGTTTAAAAAAATGCACAGCTGTGCATTGGGTGTTCGTCAGATGTTTAAAATAGAAATGCATAGCTGTGCATTAGGTATTCGTGAGATGTTTACAATTTAAATGCACAGCTGTTCATTGGGTGTTCATCAGATGTTTAATATATAAATGAAAAGCTGTGCATTGGGTGTTAATCAGATGTTTAAAAATAGAAATGCACAGCTGTGCATTGGATGTTCGTCAGATGTTTAAAATAAAATTGCACAGCTCTGCATTGGGTGTTCATCAAATGTTTAGTATATAAATGAATTGGTGTGCATTGGATGTTCGTCAGATGTTTAAAATAGAAATATATAGCTGTGTATTGGGTGTCCGTCAGATGTTTAATATATAGATGCATAGCTGTGCATTGGGTGTTTATCAGATGTTTAAAATAGAAATACATAGCTGTGCATTGGGTGTCCGTCAGATGTTAAAATAGAAACGCAAAGTATGACGTTTTTTTTGGGCTCGTAAAATCGTGGATTTCTGGTATTGGAGGGACAAGAGGAATTTGTGTCGGTCATTTCCGTTGTATTCGTGTTATATTCTTCATAGGTTAACGCACGAAATCAACGAAAATTTATGTCGTACGAATAATTATTCTTTTCAGTATCGGTCGCAGTGTCGTTTTGTCGTTCCTCCCCTTTTTAGTCAATGTTGTTATGTTTTAATACACTTATTCGTATTCAGTTCTTGGGAAATACATGCAGCCTGTCGTAATTTATCTATGATCAAATTGTATTAATGATAAGGTTGCACGGTGTTCTAGGTTTGTCAATGAGGGGGGTTTGTCAATGTATATTAACTATATACAAGTGTGCTTTTTTCCCCGCCGAAAAATTGTTTGGAGGGGATATAGTAATAGTATCCGTCCGTCTGTATGTGCGTCCGTCCGTCTGTGCGTCCGTCCTTTCGTCTGAATCTTTTCTAGAGCATAACGCCAAATCTTTTCAATGAATTTCTTTTAACTTAGAATATAAACAGATAGCAACTAGGAAAAGTGAAGTGACCAAGAACCATAACTCTATCTACCTTACTTGTTTAACTATCTCCCTTGATATAATTTCAAAGTAAATTTTTGTCCGGAGCATAACTCTAAATCTACTGAAGGGATTTACTTGAAACTAGAAATATAAACAGATGGCAACTAGGAGAAGTGAAGTCAACATGAACTATAACTCTTTCTGCCGTAGTTTTTGAATTATCTTCCTAATTTTATTTTATTTTTTATTTATAGGTTTAAATTAAATCTAATTTTATTTTATATTTAATATTTTAGCTTTTCAATTTTCAATATCCTCATTTATCAAATTTAACAATAATATTGTAATTTGAACACTAAAGTATTAACTGTAAAATGAATCGATGAGTTTAAGGAAAAAAACAGTGATCAAGTAACTGATTATAGTCTTCTTACTTAATTACCTCCCTTTCTTTCATGTCAATATAGTTTATTCTCTACAGCATAACTCCAACACTATAAACTAATTGATCCTTGAAATATGAATAGATGACACAGGTGCCATGTTTTTCAAATATTAATCTACTCTCTATAACAAATGTTGTCATACAAGCAAACACATTTTGGCTGGTTTTGGCACTACTGTGACAAGCTCTTGTTAAAGTTTCGAACGCTTGATTTCACGTGAGAATAATGATTGTGATAAATTCACCTGTCTAATCATGAAAGTCCAGAGAAATCACCCAGGACAAACTCTTATAAACAACCGCGAGTATTGTATTCAAGATAAGATACCTTACCCGTATTTATCGTCGTGCGACTTTTTGCAACCAGAACTCCATACATCTTACCCGTATTCATAGTCATGTGACTTGATCAATCACAACTGCATACATCTTACCCGTATTTATCGTCGTGTGAATGTGTCAACCAGAACTGCACACATCTGGTCAGATCCTCACTTATCTCGTCGTAAAACTCTTGAAGTCTTTTCTCAGCCATCTGCAAAACCCCGAGTTTGAGTTTTTAATTTAAAAATAAATCCGATGTTTTTACAAAGGGATTGCAAATGTTTGGAGTTTCATTATGCATATATAACGTTACAGATACTATCATATCTTCCGTCTTATTTGTAGCTGATAACAATAATCGTACTACGCCGTATACAATCAGGTGGTCTGCTCTACTTGCCGCTATCACCTATGGACGACTTTACAATCGTGATACATCGACTATCTCCGGAATCCTCCGTAAGATAGTTTTATGTATTAGATCGTCTTCTGATCCAGAGTGCCCGTTACCTATACATATATTATTTAGATGTTTTGTGAGTATATATCAGAAACATTATTCAATATAAGTTTAAATGGGAAGAAAAAATAAATGAATCTAATAATGTGTTCAGTATTTTGTTTACCGTTAAAACTTAAATGGATATTTACAAAACGGTAAACTACGCACACGTATCTGACAGGGGCAATACCTCCACAAAAAGGAATGATATACACATTTCCCTTCTTTAAACGCGAAGTTTGAGTTTACAGGGATATTAAAATTGCATACAAGAAGCATACACACAACTTATTATACATGAACCCGGCACCTGTAGATTGAAACACTTTATAGGTCAGTGATAAAACAATATAGTGATATGACAGTACAATGCATTATAAAATAAAAGTGAAAAAGATAAGGTATTATTAACAAATTGCTTACGAACGTTGCAATATAGCCATAATAATCGTTAACATAATTTGCTGTATGTAAACGGATATATACTGCTTGAAAAGCGCTTTGACAGTTTTTGAATACTTATTCATATAAATAATAATTAAAGGATGTCCAATGTGAAATAATAGACTTATTGGTGGATAATAACAAAACATCTTTAGAATTTGCGACTACTACTCAAAACGGTTCAAAACAACGGAACATTTGCAATGTCCATAACAAATGTTACATTACCATAAAAATGTATGCACATATATGTAGTGTAATATATATATATATGTTGTACGCCTTATAAATGCATAATTAATTTTGCTATTGGCAATAATACAATAATACAATACTTTCAAAACGTGATCATGTACGAGTGTGCATAATAAATGTATTTTATTTCGTTAACGTTTCGACATCATAATTGTACGTACTTTTCTTTAAAGTCATGGTACTTTTCACTACCCATCATAGGACAACTTAATGTAACGGTAGCTTATGTTTAATGTCTGCTTTATAAACAAAACACTTACATACATAACATAAACATAATTTACATATACATTTGATGTTTGTCTATTGCTATGTTTTTTCATAAATTATATTATTACTAATAGACTGTTGTATCATCATTGATCCATCTATGTATTATGTATTATGTAATATTATGTACTATATATATTTTTCCGCCAAACGACGTTACGTTATAGTATGACGTTGACGTCACTTCCTTTGTATTTGTTTATATTAATGTGCTACTGATGAAGGCTATGACCGAAAAATGTTTAGTACATAAGACATTTTCATAAACAGTGACGTGTTTGTAAGATTTATTTTATTTTATTAATGTCTGCTTTGTGATTTAAGTTTTCATAAGTGTTAATCAAAGATCGTATTGCCTATTTCGTATTTATTTGATATTTTAGAATGCTTTGTGATGTCAGTGCCTACCGTAAACTATTTTAATATGATTATAGGTGCTACCTTATTTACAGGCAAAAGCTTTTTAAGTTTTTTTTGTTAACCATGTATTATTATTAAATATATGGACATTGACAGGTATCTGTCAGGATTCTAATTTTTTTCGCAAACTATTGTTGAATAGTTTAAATTTTGTCGCCACTAAAAAACTAGCCATTTTTAGCCATTCTTAAATCACAGTCTAAACTGCATACACTTAGATCTACTATAGTTACAATTTGAATGCAAATTTAGAATGCATCATGTTATATCATCCATATTTTTTTATTTAAACATTCAAATAACACAAAACACAGTACCTATATAAAAAGGTATGTGGTATTTTTTGAAGATACAAAACACTTCTCATCATTTATTTGCACATAAAATAATAGTTAAAACATAAGTAATACTAAAACAATGTCATCAACCTTCAGTACACGAATATTTACGTATATGAAATTACAAAGTGGTGTTATTTTATTACCTTTTACAAAATTAACAATGCTGGTTTTGTACTAGCCATAAAACATTTATCATTGATTAACAAGTAACTACCAATTTATTAATTACACAATATAAAGGAAATCATATTAATTGCATTATGCATTTACTAAACAAGCTATTTGCTACTGTTTAGAATTACACTATCTTACTAAAAATGATCACAACAGGTACTTAGTGCTTTTACATACTTGTGGTTAGTTTTGTATTACTAGTTTGACATTTATTGGCAGACACTTGTCGATATACAGACTAAATTTGTATGGGAACTTTCATATTTGTTCAGCATAATTGCCTTCAAATTGTTAATTTAACAACCCTTTGACATTGTTTGCACATCTGATCTTATTATACCATAGCTGATTTTTGTTTATAGACAGATATAGTCTTTTCAAAGTTCTATAAAAGTTCACACATGCTCCATCCAAGTAAACCAACAGAACCAATAAAGATCACAACAGATAATAACTGTGTACATAGCTTGGAAACTTCGATAGTTCAGGAATCCCTCCTTTGTTGATTTCTGTAAACCAACACTGTCAGTTTTGCTGGATAGAATGTCTTGTGTGATGTCCAGCTCTTGCCTTGGCAGACCAGCTTCTAAAGACGGAAAACCAACAAATATCTTAAAATCTGATCAATAATGCAGACAATTTATACATGCCTTGTTTTTTGTTGACTTCGAATCTGGTAGATTTTTTACGTAAAATTGTAGTAAGAAAATCCTAAGGTATCGGATTTTGTGGTTTTAGGCCTAAACTTATTATAGTGATATGAAACCTTTCGGGATATCGGTAAAGTGCGAGCAGACGAGGTGAAAATACGTTAAAAATGAAAGCTAAACGATTAAAAAGTTAGATCGGAATATCTTTAAATTTTGTAAATAAATGTGTTTCTAATGGATAAAAACGACAACTTACCAGAATATTGCTCATAATCACACGTACAACTTCTTTCAGAGAGCGAATGGAAAATGCGTCACAAATTCTGACAAATAAACAGTAGGGTGTCGTTATTGAAATACCGCGATAATACTGGAAGAATAGAGATGCCAGCTATAATGTTTAAAACAAATATTTTTCTAACAAGCGTTTGTGATTTGTCAGGATAATAATAACAATAAGATATCGAAAAGATCAAAGCAAGTAAATTCGACAGAAATCTGAGATTCGGCAATATATTTAACTTTTAAGACGGGTTATGTTCACGTAAATTGTGTTTGGTAACGACTGTCACTATATGTAGTGAACCAGTCTTCGGCTTATACCCACTGAAGATGAGTAATCAGGGGAGATAATTGAGTAATGTCTTAATTCTGGAACGGTTGCGAATAAAAACAAACAATGCGAGAATATTTAGTGCGATTCGCTACACAATTATGATGTCATTGATATAATTTTTCCTGAGGTATGTATTTACATGTGAGTTAGCATATGTCAAAGTGTTTTTTATTTGTTTAAGGTCATTGATAGCATCGCGAAAATATATGTCTCGTCGTATTTTTTTTTGAGACGCATTCATGTGTGGTATTCTTATGTAATTTTATGTCTAAATTTCCATATGTATGAACGGTCAAATCCCGCTTCGCGGGCTTTTGCCCGTATTAACAAAACTTTGTTTTCGCGGGGTCAATATTGTTTTAAAGAACAATATGGAAACTGAGCGCTTTGATACTAACAATCATCTTATAGCGTCTTACGAATCGAGAAATCTAGATTACCACCCACCAAAAGCTCGCATCAATAGCGTCCAAATATTAAAGCCGCGTTTTAGAAACAAGTGTCCCGACTTAATTGACCCGGAGTCTCGTCGACTTGACCTTGGATCTTTTGTATCTGATCTGAAGTCTTGTGTTTTAAGGCAGTAGCAAGCGGTCAATAAAGTATTGATCAGACCCGAAGTTATAGCTTTGTTACAACCCGTTTTGTAATAAAAACCCGAATTGTAATAATTATTACAAAGTGGGTTGCGATGCATTATTATATTTCGGGTCGACAGTAACAACCCATTTTGTAATAAAAACCCGAAATGTAATAAATTTTAGCATGTCCATTAAATCAGAGACACAGAATTTTTTAGAAGTTATTTTCATGTTTAAATTAGTTTTAGAGTAGGTATTGACTGTTCCCCCGACCTTTGTTCTTACAGACTCCATCAACAAATCATAAATGTAATACTTTATAACAAAGTGGGTTGCGATATATTATTACATTTCGGGTCGCCAGTAACGACCCGTTTTGTAATAAAAACCCGAAATGTAGTACATTTTATCATGTCCATTAAATCACAGATACAGACTTTTTAAAAGTTATTTTCATGTTTAAATTAGTTCTAGAGTAGGTATTGACTGTTCCTCCGACCTTTCTTCTTATAGACTCCATCAACAAATCATGAATGTAATACTTTATTACAAAGTGGGTTGCGATGCATCATTACATTTCGGGTCGACAGTAACAACCCGTTTTGCAATAAAAACCCGAAATGTAATAAATTACATCATGTCCATTAAATCAGAGATACAGACTTTTTAAAAGTTATTTTCATGTTTAAATTAGTTCTAGAGTAGGTATTGACTGTTCCTCCGACCTTTGTTCTTAAAGACTCCATCAACAAATCACGAATGTAATAATTTTTTACAAAGTGGGTTGCGATGCATTATTACATTTCGGGTCGACAGTAACAACCCGTTTTGTAATAAAACCCCAAAATGTAATCAATTGTACCATGTTCGATAAAGGCCCAGATACAGTCTTGTTTAAATTCAATTTCAAGTTTAAATTAGTTTTAGAGTAGGCATTGACACTGTTTAGAGTAGGTATTTAGAGTAGGTATTTAGGTTAGGTATTCCCCCGATCTTTGTTCTTATAGACTCCATCAGCAAATCATTAATGTAATTATTTATTACAGAGTGGGTTGCGATGCATTATTACATTTCGGGTTGACAGTAACAACCCGTTTTGTAATCAAAACCCGAAATGTAATAAATTGTACCATGTCCGATAAGGTACGAGATACAGTCTTGTTTAAAGTTATTTTCAATTTTAAATTAGTATTAGAGTAGGTATTGACTGTTCCCCGACCTTTGTTCTTATAGACTCCATCATTAAATCATGAATGTAACATTTTTTACAAAGTGGGTTGCGATGAATTATTACATTTCGGGTCGACAGTAACAACCCGTTTTGTAATAAAAACCCGAAATGTAATAAATTGTATCATGTCTATTAATTCACCAGACCTTAGTTCTAATATTTTTTCATCAAACAATGATAAATGTAAAAAGATATTACTAAGTGGGATGAGATGATGTGAGGGAGGGAGGGAGGGAGTCTCTGATGGCGTTAGCTATTACAGTTCCCAGGAGTTTCAACATTTCCTGGCTGAATGGGACATCAATAATTCTCAAAAGTAATACACTTACAGTTTAAATCTTTTAACATAAAATTCAACAAAACCATCTGCTCCGAAAACAAGTTCATTATTAACAGGGGCGATAGTATCATACAATCCCCATGATTCAACAAATTGAGAGTAATTCAATCTTTTAAAATCAACAAAAATTCTAAATCTAAATAATGGCAAAAACATAGTAAGACTATCGATAACTTTTAACTGTTTTTCATGATGTTTTGTTTGATTTTGCAAATGCCAAATAGCAATCTGGAAATAGATGAGATCACTAAAATTGTGTAATTATGTCAAGCACTATCTGCTTTAAAATAAAAAAAACCCTAAACATCTTTTCAGAAAGATTGATTTTTGATTCTGAGGCAATATTTAACAAATATATAACAGTTTCATTGAGGGGACTACAAAAGGTCATTCTATAAATAGGTGCGAAACAGTTTCAATATCTTTACAGAATAACAATTTGAGATTTATGAAATTCATTTCAGGTAAAGGTTAACGTCGGTCAATTTTTTTTTCTTTTTCATAAAATTTATTTATCACATAATTGGGGTGTAAAACGCCCCAAGTATCCGCTTAAAAGAAATTAAATGAATTTATATAAGGTGACTTTAAATAATATTTAACAATAGTAAGGAAAGAAGAAAACTAATTATTTAAGAATTAATTGATACACACAGTCTTTTTACCGTCTGCACGTTTTATGTATTAATATATAATTTGTAACAGCCTTTTCACGTCTGCACGTAGATAATGAAATGGATATTATATAGAATTAAAGAAATAGTGAAACGGTTTTAACAAATAAAAAGTCACCGACCTAAATGAAGCGGATCTTAATTAGTAAAATGATTAAGAGGTTGTTTTATTTAATTTAAATGCTAACAAATCACACTTCAAACAAAAGAAAAAAGGTGCTCCCAGCGAACCACCCCAGGTCATGCCCGAGCACCCCCGTGATGGTCCGCCAGGAACATGTCAAGAAGTCTACAGCTGAAACCAGATGATGGAGCTGAAGCACGTGAGATCCTTCAGTACCACACCTCACCCGCCCCAGCCCCACCATCCGGCCAAGCCGGAAATAATTATGTAACAATAAATGTATATTAACGAAAAAATTGGAAAAAGCCTCTTTACTTAAGGAAAGGTTAGTCAAGTATCCTATGACCTACATGAATGAAAATGTCTTAATGGTATGTCGAAATACATAGTGATGAAAAATGAGTGATAATGAAGTTCAATGAGTGAAATGAGATGAGCACAACACTGGGTTACATAATATATGAAACAAAGATTGAAATGATTCATAGGAATACTGATGATTTAAGAGATGATGCAATAATACAATTTACAATTCACAAAAACTTCTTCACACAAAATTAACACTGTCGCGTTCCCTCTCTGATTTGAGGTCGGTCAATTTTTTTTCTTTTTCAAATACTGATTATTCATTATGCGAATGCATTAGTAATACTAATTAGATAGGAATTCCTATTAGTTTACATTATAATATTTTATATACAATCGAAACAATAAAAAGTACTTTATCTTGATTTCTTATAAATTTTGTATCCAGAATTCAACAATATTATTGAATACAATTGTTTATAAGCAGAGTTTACCCCAAAAAATGTAAATCAAGGGAGTTAATACAAAAATGTTTGCGTCTCCCTGTGCTCTTAGAAGTCGGCAACGGTTAATCAAGGCCGACTCTTAATGGCTATACTGGATTTTTGCCATGAAGAGACTTTCTTCAATAAAAAATATACAAGCGGAATGTGTCGCCCCTTATTAGCCTGTACAGACTGCACAGGCTAATAATGGACGAAAATTTACACACATGCATTAAACCCCCTTTTCACAGAATGAGACTTATTTGATTTAATCACTGTTGTAATTGTATTCGTACGCCGTGTTTAATGAAATGTAGGTATACTGTAGGCTACTTGTGAACAATTTTAGAACAAGTCGGTCCTTTATATTGCAATTGCCTAACTTACCTCAGGATGATGAAACACATTTACATGACATAATTGAAAACTATAGTTTACGCTCGATGTTAATAAAAACATAGCAGTAACCTCGAATACATGTATCTGAAAGTAACAGGCAATTAGTACTACGTTAAGAATGGAAGTTTGAAAGATGCCTTCAGTGTGCAACTCATTTTAAATTCACGTCAAGGAAAACGTAAAAATGCAAAAATTAAACAATTAATGATCGTATAATCAATTTGTTGTATCGATTAGAATTATTCGCTAGTCAGTTCGCGACATTGTCGTGTAATCAATAGCTTTAAATAATATTTTATTAATATCGTTGTATTAAAACTTTGAAATTTACAACATTATATGTTTTTTGTTCAACTTAACCTTAGTAAAAATTAACAACTATGTTAGTTTTATTAACGCCCTGCTTTTGCTGAATCAAGGATTATAATAATATAACATCCTAACATTTAATCAGTGTTCATAATTATTTTTATAATGCAGAAGCATGTATAATTATTCAATTTGAGTAACATGTGAAGTTTACACGAGACCGACTGTATGCATAACTGAATGTTCACTGGCCCGACGTAATGTTTCACTAGACCTGAACAGTCAGTCTAGTAGTCATGGCGTCTGTTTCAGTACGATATGTTCAATAAAACATATGAGCCGCGTTATGTGAAAGTGGGTTTAATGCATGTGCGTAAAGTGTCGTCCAAGATTTGCATGTGCAGTCCGCACAGGCTAATCAGGCACGATACTTTCCGCCTAAACTTAATATTTGCTAAGAAGAGACTTTCTTAAAACGAATAATATCATAAAGGCGCAAAGAGTCGTCCCTGATTAGCCTGTGTGGACTGCACAGGCTAATCTGGGACGGAACTTTTCGCACATGCATAAAACCCCTTTTTACAGAGCAAGGCCCATTTCTATTGTATGTAAACCGCTATGTAGCTAAGCTTACTCAAACAGGAAGATCAATTCATTAGTCTTCTACATATGTCAGTGTCAAATAAACATTATTATATATGTTTAACTCAATTTCAAATAAAAATGGCATACGAAAAGGATAGAACTCGAATAACTCGAATGAATATTTCTTTAAAAAGTTAACTAGTCTATAACTAATGCTCTATGGAGAAGCCAATGAGGGGAAAGTATCTGTTTTATTAACGTTATACACAAGAAAAGGCCTCATGTTTTCTCAGGCGGGGTAAGATAATCATATTAAATATAATATTCATGATAATAAATTAATTTGATTTTTTTGTACGAATTAATGTGTTTTCACAGTTATTATCCACAATATTTTCTTTAATTCGTTGTGTTTCGCTAAGATGATCCACGGTGGAACACGCATTCTAGAATAATAAAAATAGTACTTAATCAATTATACTTAATTATTCACATACTATTCTGTTTCTTATGAAATGGTTTTGGTACCTTTGACGCAGTAGTGGAAACTGCAGGTCTATTAAAATATACCGATACTGACGTTTCATATCGGAATGACGCAGTTGTGAAACATGCCGCCAAGAACATTAAGTATTATACAATACACTCAGTATAAAATATATGCTGTTAACGCCATCATTTTTGTATGTCTATTAAAACAGATACAATAATAAGTGAATAGAATTAACTATGATTATTATTTCCTTTTGCTTACTGTTGAAAATATTAAGGTGATCGAATGACTGTATTGGATAGAGAAAAAGTAATCAACTTGTGCGATTATTTTATATTATGTTGATATTATCAATTAGAATATTCAATTTACATAAAAGAGACAGCAAACATATGCTTAATGCTAAATGATTAAAACAATCTACTCATTTTTTTGTAATTTATGCATAAGCATTACGTAATAATGTTACTTAACGAAGACTGTGTAATTGACCAATTTTGAAATTTTTAATAGTATCCAGCATTGAAAATAAAATCAATCATTTAAACAATGAGAACTTTTTTTTGTAAATGAAATTCACCACCGAAATTATATATTCATTATGTAAATGACTTATTGATTCTATTCTTTGAATGATTTTGACATGTTTTTTTTTCTTTTTTGTTTTACCCACTATTTGTATACATCATTTTGTGTTGTACTTCTCAAATACATGTACCATGGCTTTGCTTTCTCAAGCACATACTGTGTATAGGCTATAACTTTGCAATATGCTATTAAATGCCGAATAAATGTAATGTTATGTTATTTTGAACATAGAATTGACCAAAAAGGCCTTTTAACAGATTTTGGCATGTTTTGAAGTTTATCATTATGCTTTATAATGATAAATGTAAACATTGGATCGAAAAAGCTCCAGTAAAAAATCAAGAATAAAATAAAAAAAAGGAAAACAAAGTAGGCATCATCAGGGCTCGATCCAGTGACCCCCGGAGTCCTGGAGTAAAAACCAATTACACCGCTCGGCCATCCTGCCAAATATGTATGAGTGACGTATTTTATACTTTATATAAGCAATCTTCATAGTTTCACAAAATTAAACTACAACAACAGAACTCTCCAAATTAATTAATCGCTTCGCGTTGCAACGCTTTATAATTTTCAGGTGTTTAAATCGTCAAAAGATGCATACAATGGCTATATTTTTAGACCATGGTAAATGTTCAGTATTACTCTTTCCTCACACATATCATAACTAAAACGAAAATGTGCGAATCTGAAACAACTTTTTTCAATTTTGTCAATTTATCAAAACGTGAAAAGATCCCTTTAAGCAACAAAACCACATCAATGGCAAATTTATCTGTCTTCAAATATATAACGAACTTTTCATATATATGTATGTCCACTTCAATCATTTTGAATGTGAAAAATAGACAAAAAAAGACCTTATTATACCCCCACAAACGAATTTAGGGGGGGGGTATATGAGTGAACTTGTCTGTCTGTCGGTCTGTTTGTCTGTCGGTCTGTCCTAAAGCGTTTAAAAGGGCCGTAAAACAATAACTAACATACTTGTTAATAAATTGATTGTATTCACTAAAATATAACTCGAAAAAAACCCACACCAGATTCGACATATATCCTGACACTTATTCCACTGATCGGGTGTGTACGTTGGCCGGGGTGTTGGTGTGTACGTTGGCCGGAGTGTTGGTGTGTACGTTGGCCGGCGTGTTGGTGTGTACGTTGGCCGGCGTGTTGGTGTGTACGTTTATTTAGTATATTGTAACATAAACACAATGATAGCGAGCAGGTGATTTAGGTAGTTTATCTTGAATGCTCTGAGCTTTAATCAGTATATACGAGCGACGCGAAGAGTCAATAGCTGGGAGTTGTATTATTGCAACTAGTGATTTAGGTACAAAGTCCTCAAATACGCCCCGTCTTATTGAGCAGAACGTATGCAGGCAAGGATTTTTTAAGTTTGATGTAAATTTACAGGTAAGAACGGGTTAATTGTATTGTTCTACAAGTATCTATAGTGCATTTACATGTTTACTTATATTTAGAAAATGAGCACTGGCTGATTACAGACGACAGTTTACATACTTTGATTTGAACATTACGTTTACACTTTTAGAAGTTAGTATACACTGTGTATTCGACGTAGAATTATGTCGAAGATTCGTAGGCTATCAGAGGAATTATAAGGCTATTGTCGTGTATATATAATGGTTTATACAGTGCGCCAGGTAATTATTTGGAAAATGGGGTTTCCACCCATTGATTTTGAAAAATAGAGGGATCTCATTCTTGAAATAGGGTGAAATTAGTTACAAAAGTGCATACCTTAAAGTCATTGCTGCTTAACTTCTTTTGAAGCTGCACACTTGTATTGATTCAATAAAACTGTAAACTATCATAATTAACTTATATTAACTGATGTCTTATAACATCTTTAATCCTTGAAACTGTCCATGATATAAACTTTAAATAAAAAAAATCCCTGATGTTAACTGATATCTTTGTAACTGTCAACTGATATTTTGGCGCCACAATCGCGGACGTCTTTCTACCTCTCTTTCACATTTTTATATTTCGCATCGTAATAGAAACTGAAAGTACAGACGCTTTACAAATATATGCACAATGAGCGACGAATTAAGTCAGATTAAAAAGGCATGTATGTCGTCGTAAATAATTTGGTCAGTCGCTATATTAAAATATGAAAATATTTTCGCAGATCGTTTGAATAACTTTTAATGTCATCCAGATATGTAATAATGCATCGCAACCGACCAAGTAATACTTTATTACATTTATTTTTGTTTAATGAAATGTACCAGACCGAAGGTCGGGTGAATAGTCAATTCCTACTCAAAATTGTTTTTAAACATGAAACACTATTCTAACAAATATATTATCTCGGACTTTATCGGACATCGGACAATTAATAACATTTCGGGGTTTTATTACATAACGGGTTGTTACTGTCAACCCGAAATATAATAAGGCATCGCAACCCACTTTGCAATAAGTTATTGCATTCATGATTTTGTTATGGAGTCTACAAGAGCGAAGGTCGGGTGAATTGTCAATTCCTAATCAAAATTGTATTTAAACTTGAAAATAAATTCAAAACATATCAACATCTCGGACTTTATACGACATGGGCAAATGTATAAAATTTTGGGGTTTTATTACAAAACGGGTTGTTACTGTCAACCCGATATCTAATAATGCATCGCAGCCCACTTTGTAATACATTATTACATTCATGATTTGTTGATGGAGTCTATAAGAACAAAGGTCGGGGGAATTGTCAATACCTTCCCTACAACTTCTGTTAATTTGAAAATAACTTAAAAAATGACTGTATCTCGGACTTTGTCTGACTTAGTTACATTTATTACAATTCGGGTTTTTATTAAAAAACGGGTTGTTACTGTCAACCCAAAATATAATAATGCATCGCAACCCACGTTTTAAAAAATCAGTACATTCATGATGTGTTGATGGAGTATACAAGAACAAAGGTCGGGGGAAGTGTCAATACCTTCTCTAAAACTTATGTTAACTTGAAAATAACTTCAAAAATGTCTGTATCTCGGACTTTGTCTGACTTAGTTACATTTATTACAATTCGGGTTTTTATTACAAAACGGGTTGTTACTGTCAACCCGAAATGTAATAATGCATCGCAAACCACTTTGTAATAAATAATTACATTCATGATTTTTTGATGTAGTCTATAAGAACAAAGGTCGGGGGAATAGTCAATTCCTACTCTAAAACTTATTTAAACATGAAAATAACTTCTAAAAAAGTCTGTATCTCTGATTTAATGGACAATATAAAATTTATTACATTTCGGGTTTTTATAACAAAGCGGGTTGTTACTGTCGACCCGAAATATAGTAATGCATCGCAACCCACTTTGTAATAAATTATTACATTCATGAATTGTTGATGGAGTCTATAAGAACAAAGGTCGGGGAAACAGTCAATACCTACTCTAAAACTAATTTAAACAAGAAAATAACTTCTAAAAAAGTCTGTATCTCTGATTTAATGGACATGATAAAATTTATAACATTTCGGGGTTTTATTAAAAAACGGGTTGTTACTGTCGACCTGAAATGTAATAACGCATAGCAACCCACTTTGTAATAAATTATTACATTCATGATTTGTTGATGGAGTCTATAAAAACAAAGGTCGGGGAAATACCTACACTAAATACCTACTCTAAATACATACTCTAAACAGTGTCAATACATACTCTAAAACTAATTTAAACTTGAAAATGAATTTAAACAAGACTGTATCTGGAACTTTATCGAACATGGTACAATTGATTTCATTTCGGGTTTTTATTACAAAACGGGTTGTTACTGTCGACCCGAAATGTAATAATGCATCGCGACCCACTTTGTAATAATTATTACAATTCGGGTTTTTATTACAAAACGGGTTGTAACATAGCTTGAGCGTTGATTTATCGTAACCGATTGGTCCCTAATCACGAAGCCAGGAAACTTTATTAATATATATATTAATATTTGTTTTATTGTTTGTTTCTAAGTTCATTTGTGTTGCTCATATTTCTTGAAACCCGGAGCTCGAGCTATACATTACATGGACATTAGGACGGACAAATACTTATTATAGTTTATAGAGAAAAACATTACTAAAATATTAATATTGGGGTCTTTGATCAGAATGTGAATGATTTATTTTCATATGCTTCATATTAAAGTTGGCTTGAATGCGTCTGTTTGCTTTGTATCACAGAATGTATCGTTCACCAAATCGACAATCGCCCATCTCTGCTAGTTCGATTCCTGTCAATATAGCATCAGTGTTGCATAATTACACATAATCGCGTCACCTTTACTTTATAGCATATTGTTATTTTGATAAAATATAAGGTATGTATTTGTACAAATGTGATTGTTTAATTGAAGTAAAGTAAGTTAAAGCAGAAACGAAGCGATGAACTGCTAAACTGTCAATTATGAAATCGAAAGTAGAAGTATGCATGTATGTACATGTTACACACTGTGCAAGTAAAAACGGTGTATATGTAGTCTTAAAATTCATTTTCAAGCAAGTAAACCAAAATAAAACAATTAAGATAGTATTTTATACCAAAGGACGAATGTGGCCCATGATAAACTAATAAGGCGATTTGTGACTTTTAATTTGGCCTTACTCGTGTTATCACGATTTTTGGCAAATATACACGATTGTGTTTGGTAAAGAAGTCAGAATTATTGCCTGTTTTTTGTGCTTGGGGATTTCCCTAATCATCAAACATGGACGTTTTATAAAAATTATATATTAATATTGGTTTCATTTTTTAAGTTCATATGTGTTGCATTTAATTCTTGAAACCCGGAGCTCGGGCTATAAATTACAGAAGGACGGACGAATACTAATTATAGTTTAAAGAAAAAACATTACTAAAATATTAATATTGGGGGATTTGATCATAATGTGAATGATTTAATTGCATATTCCTCATATTCAAGTTGGCTTGAATGTGTCTCTTGTTCTTTGTATCACAGTATGTATCGTTCACTAAATCGACAATCGCCCATCTCTTCTATTTCGATTCGTGTCAATTTAGACTCAGTGTTGCATAATTACACATAATCGCGTCACATTTTCTTTATTACATAAATTATGTTATTGGAATAAAATATAAGGTATGTATTCGTGAAAGTGTTATTGTTTAATAGTAGTAAAGCCTATTAAAGCAACGAAACGGCGAACTGCTCGACTGTAAATTTTGAAATCGAAAGTAGACATATGCATGTGTGATCGTGTTAAAAACTACAAATATAAACGTTCGCTTTGTATTCTTCAAGTTTCTTTGAAGCCTGTACACCAATATAAACGTATAAAAGTAGTATGTTTATACCAAAGGAAGAATGTGGTCCATTATACAGTAATAAGGCGGATTGTGACTTGTATTTTGACCTTAATCATATTATCACAATTGTTGACAAATGCAGATAGTACGCGATTGTGTCTGATTAAGAAGTCAAACTATTGCCTGATATTCTATGCTTGGGGATTTCAACTTTGGTTACGACACGATACTGCACAAGGAAAAATACCAATTCTTTTATTGAAGTTAAACGATTTAATTTAAAGAAGCATATTGACAGTACAATGTACAATCATATTTTATTTATCTAATAATTTTAATATCCTATTCATTAACGATGAACTGAGTGTACTGCTATGGCATTGAACATGGTCGGGTGTGTAGCTTGTTTTCTTACAACATAAAACAAGCATTTGGATTTAGATCCTAAATTATATGTGTGAAGGTATGGAATGAAAAATGTGTGTTTACAACACAATAATAATACAACATAGTATATCACATTAGCATCATACTTATCGTCAATTACGTTTTAACACATTTCAAGTTCTCATTATTGTTTTCGGAACAAAATTCACAAGACAATAAAACACATGGTGTGATTACAAACACGTTGTTTTATTATTTTGGATTTTGTTGAAGGTATTATAAACTATCACGGACAGCTACTTTGTTTAATATATTCGATACGAATGTTATTATGCCTCCCTTCGAAGAAGAGGGGGTATATTGCTTTGCTCATGTCGGTATGTCGGTCTGTCGGTCCGTCTACCAGGTGGTTGTCAGATGATAACTCAAGAACGCTTGGGCCTAGGATCATGAAACTTCATAGGTTCATTGATCATGACTCGCAGATGACCCCTATTGATTTTGAGGTCACTAGGTCAAAGGTCAAGGTCACGGTGACTCGAAATAGTAAAATGGTTTTTGAATGATAACTCAAGAATGCATACACGGCCAACAGGGCAAAATCTGAACAATATTACTGAAGCAACTGGTCTGTAATCCTAAATCTATAATTATCAGTCAAATGAAACATCATCCTTTGAATAAAATACAGTGGATCAGTAAAATATTATCAGAATATGAGATATTTTGTATATTTTGTATATTAAATATTGTGTTAATGTTTAATTTTGTTGATTAATATAAATATAAGCAGGACAGGGGAGGTAATACACTAATATATCTTTCTTATATACAAATATATATAAACACATGCAATAAGTTTAAATGTCATGTTTTATAAATAGAGGAAATTTGTTCATGTCAGTGTGAGATCATTTGTTATTTTTTATGATCACATTTATTATAACTTTGACAAAACAACACTTAACTGAATATCACAATGGATTCCACCCAAACAATACCCCACGCCCCTACCAGAATCCGTCCCCCCCCCAACCTCACACCCCCCAATTTTGTTTAAACATCCCACATGATACCCCCCATCACTCCTCCCTACTCCCACCCCCTCCTATTTTTTTAAACATCTTGTAAATTACCACACCCCCCATTATACCCCCCCTCGCATCCCCACCCCTCCTATCCCCCCAACCCCCATTTGTTTTAAACATCTTATAAATTAACACACCCCACATTATACCCCCCTCTCACCCCCACCCCCCTACCCCCCTACCCCCCACCCCCCTCCCAAAAATAATTTTGTTTAAACATGTAATAAATTACCACACCCCACATTAAATCCCCCTCTCACCCCCACCCCCTACCCCCACCCCCCCCCCAATTTCAGTTGTAAACATCATATAAATTACCACACACCCACATTATATACCCCCCTCTAACCCCCCACCCCCTACCCTCCACCCCCCCTACCCCCCCCTACCACCTCAACTCTCCCCCCAATTTTTTTTAACATCTAATAAATAACCACACCCCACATTAGACCCCCCTCTCACCCCACCCCCCCTACCCCACCCCCCACCCCCCAATTTTTTTTTACACATCTTATAAATAATCCCACCCCACATTATACCCCCCAATGATTTTTTTTTTTTTTTGTTACAGCCTGTGGCATTTGGATTGGGAAAATTAGCGCGATAAACCATGAAATTGGGAAAAATAGCGCGATAAACCTTGAAATAGGGTAACATTATAAATATGATTATAAGAACAGAATAAAAATCGCTAAGTTCATGTTTGACAGCATTTTTATATTATAAAGTGTTGCTTTCATGTCTTCTTACAACGTTTAGTTAATATTCTTCCACATGCATATTAAACTTGCAATAATCTATAGATTCTTCAATATACATGTACGTGTACCATTATGATTTAATCATAATCTCTTTAAGGGTATGAATTTAATTCAGGATGTTTTTTTAAAGTAAAATATGATATGGTGAAAACATTAACAAATATTAACAAACACGCTTTTGTGTTCTTGCTGTGTTAATGTTGTATTAAATGGAGCTAAAATAATACATTTCATTTGTTTACCTTTTAATATCTTGCACCAATGCTATTTCACCAAACTATACAGAGTGACAAACATAATAAAGCAGAATATGCATATAAATCTGAATATACACAGATCCACTATCATATAAATCAAATCATGTTTGTCTCTTTCCATTTTCGAACGGTTCTCGTCTTAAATGCTTTAACTTTGTGAACTCCAGTTTCCCAACACAGATTTCCGTGACGCACATTCACTGTGAACATTGCTAATAAATATTTGTTGTTGTTTATCTCAAACATAGTATTTTGCGTTAATTGACACACACATTAAATTATCTCCTAATAACCATGTGATATCCGCTGTTAATTTTAGTGTTATTTATCATTTTCGCTGCTCATCGCAAACATCTCGTCTGCTTGCCGCCATCTTGGACGTGTGTAAAAACAGGCGTTAACAATCAGGATACATCGACTATCGTCGGTATCCTCCGCAATATAGATAGAGATGTGTGGATAGCAACGTAAAATCGTATTCGGATACATTCGCGAACATTCGTAAGTCAGTTGTCATTCGACGAAGACTCGACACGCTCGATCGGCACTCGTTGTACGAAATTAACACTAAATGACATTGTAATCTTATTGGCTTAATTGGAAAAATTTGGTTATTTTTGGGGAAGTTTTGGTCAGATTTTTAGGAAAAAACGTCATTTTTTGCAATTGGGAAGCAGCCGAATATCGGCGGTAATTTAGGGCAAAAAAAATCACTTCCTCCCTCTCACCCCCACCCCCCTACCCCATCCCACATTTTTTTAAACATCTTATATATTACCACACCCCACGTTATACCCCCTCTCACCCCCACCCTCCTACCCCCCCATCCCCACCCCCCTCCCAAAAAAATATATTTTTTTAAACATGTAATAAATTACCACACCCCACATTATATCCCCCTCTCACCCCCCACCCCCCCTACCCCTCCACCCCCCATTTTTTCAACATCTTATAAATTACCATACCCCACATTATACCCCCCTCTCACCCCCACCCCCCTACCCCCCCACCCCCTCAATTTTTTTAAACATCTCATAATCTAATAAATTACCCCACCCCACATTATACCCCCCCTCTCACTCCCCCCTACCCGCCCCCGGCCCCCTCCAAAAAAACACAAAAAAACCCTCTCACTCCCCCCTTGATCATGACTGGCAGATGACCCCTATTGATTTTCAGGTCACTAGGTCAACGGTCAAGGTCACAGTGACTCGAAATAGTACAATAGTTTCCGGATGATAACATACATTAGGTCAAAGGTCAAGGTCACAGTGACAAAAAACGTATGCACACAATGGCTGCCACTACAACTGACAGCCCATATGGGGGCATGCATGTTTTACAAACAGCCCTTGTTTAATTGAGTTGTTTTCATCCAAGATGGTCGGTAAGATGGTTGTTAGAAACAATAGTTGTTCAAAATCTGAATTAATTAGATGTTCCGGACAATTGATTGTATTCGCACGAAATCTAAGTAAAAGTTACATGCAGTATCTATGTCTTTAAAACAACCGTGTTTAGTCAAGACAATGCATATTTTATATTTTTCAGGAAAATACACCTCAGAATGGCTTTGGCATCGGATGTATGTGGGTTTTGCTTTAAAGAACCCGTATTTGGATTCTGTGAAAACTGTAATATTTCGCTTGGTGTAAGTTGCTTCTCAAATCATACTAAGATACATTTATTTACTAGTCATATTGTGTTTCCGTTGGATAACTCAGACAACGAGACATGCTTATCGGTACGCATAGAAAAAGACATACATGAACAAAAATGCCAAAAGCACGAAACAGACCCTCAGTCGTTTTATTGTGGAAGGCATGACGCAACCATATGTGGTCGATGTATACTGGCTGACCACATGACTTGTAAAGATGAAATCGTTGATCTACATATAACAAAGTTTGATGAACAAAAGGCGAATTCCCTTCTGGTCTCTTTAAACGAAATCGAAGGCGAAATAAAAGACCTTCAGGTCCGTGTAGACAGAAATGTTAAACTAAATGACGAGTGTAGAGCCTCATCTATTGACGCAATTAAAGATTTTCGAAAGAAGATTGATTTAAGGCTTAACCAGTTACAGTTCGAAGCAGAACAATCCACAGAGAGGAAACACAAAGAAAATATGAACAGTCTGGTTGAACTTGCAAAAATCTGCAAAGACGTTTCTCTTCGAATTCAAATGCGTGGAGAAAAAATCGAGGAATTATCAAAGAAAAAACAAGAACGGCATTTGTTTGTATATTCTAAAAAACTGGCCATTGAAATTGATGAAATAAGAACAGCTATTAAGCAGTCAAACTTCAAAAACCATATTACAAAATTCACATTTAAAGAACACCCAACATTGGAAAATATTCTTCAGAAAACAATTCTTGAAATTGGAACACTTCAAGAGGCTTGTGATGGAAGCGAAGAATTAGTTGACGATACACATGCTTCATTAACGGTAAGTGTTCATCTGTCACAGGACAAAACCGTTCAGGCTGCAACCTTCTTATACAACAACAATGAAACACAGGAAATATCACCAGTTCTGAACCTCCTGTAACGACCCTCTATTTGTTTATATAAGGCAACTAATTTACCGACATTCAACGCACAACGTATGCGCAGAGATTTTACTGGAACCAGCTTAGCTGGATCAAATCCCTGCCTTCAACAACAACCACTTGATGTATACGCTTTAATTAAAATCCCTTTTACGCCCCATGACTTCATAAATTACACAATTCAAACAGTACACACATGACTTATCGATAAACAGAAATACATAATGGAAGGACGGACAACATGGTATCCAATAACTTCAGGTAGCTATTATTTGAACGGTCTATGCTAAGCAAGGGGTGTTTAAAAAAACTTATGTGTTAATGAAAAATTTATCGCAGAACTTAAATGAAAACAAATTTAAAACATCTTTTTTTCTTTTCAGCGATTTTGAAATCCATGCATGTAGTTTCTGTCCAAACGTTATATATTTTAGGGGACTCCTGAACATGCAGATGAAAGCTGTGCGCGGAATATAACACAACCGAAGAATTTTGCGTCCGGTAACATTTTATGTACAAACAGAATTGATCAATCGATTAAAATTAACCCATGTTGCCCAGCATTCGTGAAACCCACGGGTTAGGGCTGAGACCTTTTAAAGGAACCTTTCACGTTTAGGTAAATTGAAAAAAATGAAAAGAATTGTTTCAGATTCGCACATTTTCGTTCTGGTTATGATATTTCTGAGGAAACGGAAATACTGAAAATTAACCATGCTCTAAACTATCCATTATATGCATCTTATGACTATTTAAAAACCTAAAAATTATAAAGCGTTGCGACACGAATATATTGAATAATTTGGAGAGTTCTGTTGTTGTCGTTTTATTATGTTACACTACGAGGATTGCTTATATAAAGTATAAAATACGACAATTCTCTATGAGCACGGATGGCCGAGTCTTCCAAGCGTTAGACTTTTACTCCAGAGGTCATTGGTTCGAGCCCAGTTGAGGGTAACTGTTTTATATCTTTAATCTTATTCTTATTTGTAATGGAGCTTTTTAGATCCTATGTGTGCGTGTATCAATATAAGGCATTTAATGACAACCTTCACTACATGCCAAAATCTTTAAAAAGTCTCTTTAATAGCTTTGTTACAAAATTAGTTATTTAAATATTGAGATGTTGTCTATATAAGTTAAAAATGCAGTGCAATAATTATATAAATTTGGTACAAGTAAATCTCATTTTGAAAGAATTGCAAAATATGTAAATATTATTTTAGGAAATCAACCTCCTGGAAAAATGACGGTTGAAGCGCCATCAGTTCTCGAACGCTTTTTTCGTATTAAGTACGAGTTTTTAAATGGACAACAAACGGTATGTTTAAGTCGCGTTTACAAAACTTTATTGCAGTGTACGTACATTTTGTTTTTGTCATGCCCCAAGGTTGACGTGTTAAAGGCGAACCTCCTGATTTCCAAAGAACCAGTTTTGGAATAAAATTTAAAATTGTGTGTTGATAATTTTCAATTATTTATTTTGTGATGCTTATATAAATTGTGTTTGAAATTAACCAGGGGTCGTTTTCCAGAAGAATCTTAAGTTAAATTCTATTAATATCCTTAAATTGGGAAAATTTCTTAATGTTTCATTTCATATTTCAATGGTTTGGCATCAAAATTAACTAGAAAATAACATTATTATGTCAATGTTTTTTTAAGGAATATCAAAAAAGGTGTTTCTGTTATAGTAAAGAAATACAAAACATTGCAATTCTGACCTTAAGTGAAATTATCTTAGAAATGACTTAAGATGTTTATGGAATACCACCCCAGACCTGAAAGAGTTTGCTAGTATTTCGGCGCGCGAAGCTTATTTCTCAAACATGTTATTATCACACAAATGTATCGACTCAACTGTTTTTTCTAAGCGCGAGCTTGGAATGCTCACAATTATAACATAATGAACTTAAGCTGATTTACTTTGTACACTTGGAGACTTTTCTGATGTATCACGTATTCAAATCGATATAGCTCCCTTATTTTAGAACGGATTTTGTTAAAATGTAGCCTCAGACTAATTCAACACATACCGAATACTTCATGTAAATTTAATTGAAATTGATCAACAACAAAATATCAAAAATAACAAATTAAAACAATGGCTGAACAAGTAAAATTCTCAAAATCGTACATCGTAAAATAATAATGTGACAAGTAAAACGCATTATCTTACACGTCTTAAAGACCGACCGGCTTGCAACATTGTGCTCATGAATATTCATAGAAGCCATATTATTTGTATAATGAATGTTATGTTTTCTTGGTAAAAACCAACCGAGAATCATGAAATTGAAATTAAATTGAAATTATATAGCGTTGTACCACACCAAGTGTTTTTTTTTAACGCAGCATTTTTCAAACTTAAACATTTCAGTTATTAGTAACTATTTTTATTTAAAATTGAAGATGCGATCATTCGATCACAGTATGTGCATGCAAACGATTAAATCATTCATCCGTGACGATCGGATGCTTCAGCAAGTGGGGAAGATATCCTGTGATGTGCCGATTGCGCTATTGCGCTCCGGAAATTTGATACGAGAAATATTAATTTTTTTAAATTAATATTATTTTTTCCTGGTGTTTTAATCCACCTTTAATGTAGAACTTGAAATAAAAGTAGAATCATATAGCGTTTTACCATTTTCACGTGCAAAAATATCAAACCACACCTACCACTCGTGCAAAAGCGCCCGATTGTTACGAATGAATGATTGTATTGTTATCTTGCACGAAATATACGCAAATGATTACATGTGCAATTTTAAATTAAAATCTTGACTCATCACTGAGATATTTAAGTTTAAAAAGTGTTGATTTAGTAAAGTCTCTAAGTGTATATGTGAGTTTATGCGTGCCGTTTTAGAACATATATTATAATGTCTACTTTTATGTGATTCGTGAAAATATAAAATTACTATGACCAAGCATTGTGCAAGCAAACAACTTAAAACAAGAAGGCATATACTGGCTTTAATTAAGGAAAATTAATCAATTTTGTTTCCCGGAGTGATCAAACACGTTTTTGAAGTTTTTAAGGTTACTTACAACAAAGAGTTCACATGTTTCTCGTGGCAAATGATCCAATTGAATTGTATTGTAGTTATAGAAACACACTATAATAACAAGTTATGAATGCAATGATTTGTAACGACATGAGTGAAACAAACATTCGACAAATCACCAAAAGCAAAACTTAAGTTTATAAACTTATGCGCGCATACAGTTCTTGTTATTGTATCTTCTAGGATGGTAAAATGTATAAGGCTTTAACTGAGAACGTGCGTCTCCCTAACTCGGTCAACGGAATGAACGTTTGCAGAATGCTTAAACTAGCCTTTCAAAGGAAATTGCTGTTTACCATTAACAGTGATGGCGCCATTGTATATAACGGCATAGATCCTCGGAGCTCACCCTACGTAATGACAGAGTATGTATTAACTGTATTGTGCATGCAACGATAAAAGTATGTGTAGCACAGGTACATATAACAAAAACAAATATGTAGTTAAAAATGCTAAATGTTTACGATAATATTCAATATTTAAATACTATTAAAGCATAATGGGGATTATAGTAAATTACTTCATCGCACGTGTGGATGTGGACAATACTCTACATTGAAACAAAAGTAACAATAAGATGAAGGGGACAAACCATTTCATGGTGTGCGTAAAGAAACTCATTTTCCTTTCTGGTTAACTAAACCTATTTCAAATTGAAGAAAATACTGGATTCATGCATACATTATCAATTTGATATAATTGAAATACACGATCAGTTTTGATGTCATAGATGCTGCGTACTCGCAATTATGATTGAGTCGTCAATCAAGGCATGTCGCTGAAATACGCAAATATTTAAATATGTGATAGCAATATATGTATGAGTTAGTTCCATTACAATTAAACAATTAAGACGGAGAAAAATAAGATTATTCAAGATTCCGTTGAAATTCGTACATCCGCACATTTTTCCTTATTTCTTATGTGGAGAAAACATTCTGTTACACTGGAGGCTCTTATATTGTCTTTATTTCAGAATCGATTGTACCAAAGTAACCACACAGTTGAAAGATAAGGGCATCACGATGGCTGACATTGACACCAACGATACCTTTTGGGGAACAGTGACTGTGGACTAATTAGATAAAACAACGTGTTGAATGTTTGTTGAAAAAGCCTGAACAAAATTTCAAAAAGCAACCACGAATATACTTTTATCAGATAAAAGAACAATCACAAAATGGGTAAATATTGAACTAAACAATTCGAGGGAACATACAAAGTAAACCAATCATTTAAAAGAAAGTGGGAAACCTTCGCTGAAATTGACTTGTAATGACTTATTATAGAGAAGTATGAGATGAGACTAAGCATGAATGCTTGTCGTGGCTTTGGATGAGTTTTTGTCGAGTGTATGGGCTTGAGCGCGTGCTTTAGTCCGTCGCAGATTGTCCGTAATTCAATTTCGCCATTAACAATGCGATTTTTAAACAACTTACTTCAAGTGTTATCATGAGATGCTTTATCGCGTGTAAAACTCTACCTGAATAATTATGGTCACTCTTACAGGTCGAAGGTTAAATTTGTACCAAAGTCAATGACAAATTGGCATGTGCTGTGTGTTGCGCGTATCATTTTTTTACCTTCCTCCAAAATCAAGGTCACTCAGAGAGTTTACATGTTGAATTCGGCCATAGTATAGCTTTTCAGACTGAAAATTCGTCAATTAATATATAAGCTCACATCACCATGTAGTGTTAAGGGGATCTGTTGGGATATGAATATGTGTGACAAAGGTCCAAAGACCTGCCTATCTTAAGAATCGTGTACAGAATCGTCTTTTAAGCTTGAACGTTTGAGCGCCATCGATAGAGAAGTAAACGAAAAGTTGAAAACACAAGCTTCGGGACGCCGAAATAGATAAATGACCATACTCCTCCAAAACTCGTCACATCCAACATTTCTTTCTTTACGACCATCTACAATAATGGTTATTCAACGGTGAAGATTTTAGATATTTCAACCAGGCAGTTAAAGGGGAGTTGAAACCCGTGCTTCAGGACGCAAAGACGTATGAACGGTCGAACGTACGGAAATACGTGCGGACGGACGGACAAGTGCAAAACCAACGCCTCGCGCTCAGTGGGACATAAATAAATAACTCAAAAACACAAATTTTGCAATAGTGCTTTAAAAATGACTGTGTTTCATAAACATACATGCACACTTTTAGTTATGCCCCCCGATCGAATGATCGGGGGTATATTATTTTTGGCCTGAATGTCTGTCTGTCATTCTGTCTGTCATTCATTCTGTCCCAAAACTTTAACGTTGGTCAAATCTTTTGCAAAATTGAAGATAGCAACTTTGGCATGCATGTGTATCTCATGGAGCATGTAAAAAATTGACAAATATGTTAAAGAAAAAGAGAAAATGACATACAGGCACACACACGATGACACCAAGACTGAAAAAAATATTAACAATAGAACAGAACATATGTGACTATAACCATATGGGTCGTAAAATGCCGTCCAAGATTAGTCTGTGAAGTCCGCACAGGTTAATCTGGCACGACAATTTCCGCTTTTATGATATTTTTCGTTAAGAGAGAGTATATTCTTAGCAAAAAAAATCCAGTTTAGGCTGAAAGTGTCGTCCCTGATTAGCTTGTGCGGACTGCACAGGCTAATATAGGACGACACTTAAGGCGCATGTATTAAACCCCCTATTCACAGAGCACGGTCCATATGTAGTAACAAAAACCTGTACAAAAGGTGGTTTATTTATTATTATTGCATAAACTCTATCTATAATGCCCTCTGGCGAGGTGCAGAAACTTGGCAAAAGGAGGGCTTGAACGGGAGAAATCGGGTATTGACAAGGCGATTCACGTGCCGTTCAAGCCTTGTTATGTGTTTTTCATTATACCTATAAAGAAACAGGTGATTTACATGTGAATAAATGAGTGAGCTAACAAAGTAGTTAAATTTGGGTAGAGTTTATAATAATTGTAATCATTTTCTGATATATTACAATTAACCAATCAACAAAATATATACATTGTAACACAATAATTACTCTATGCGTACACTTCAGTTGTTAAAATTATTTTAACCATAAAGCTGGAAATACTGACTAGAATAAAGGTTTAAACTCAAATAGTATCTTTAAGTGGCAATGAAATAGATTATCTCTGTTGTAGATACCGTTTTTGTTCGAAGACATTATTTTATATATGTGTTTATGCCTTTAAAAAATAGAATTTTAAAAAAATACACGCAGAGAAGATATTGTTTCAAAATTATAGATATTTGTAAAATAATAAAACGTCGTTTATGACGACAGTATGTACAACGTCATTTTAGATTCCAAAACATTGATACATTATTATTCTACGTGCGGTGTTAAATGATGTTCACATGTAGTGAGACTATATATTTCCCGCAATATTGATGATAGCGTAATGCAGACGTTCACATGTAGTGGGACTATATATTTCCCGCAATATTGATGAAAGACGTTCACATGTAGTGGGACTAAATATTTCCCGCAATATTGATGAAAGCGGAATGCAGGCACATTAGTAAACAGAGAAAAATATCAATATTCGACCTAAATAAATAATATAGCTGTGTAAATATGTATTTGTCGCAAAAAAAGTTCTTCTTCATGTAGTGGGACTATATATTTCCCGCAATATTGATTAAAGCGTTCACATGTAGCGGGACTATATATTTCCCGCAATATTGATGAAAGCGTTCACATGTAGTGGGACTATATATTTCCCGCAATATTGATGAAAGCGTAGTCGGACTATATATTTCCCGCAATATTGATGAAAGCGTCATGCAGGCACGTTAATAAAAACAGAAAAATATAAATATAAATATTCGACCTAAATGTAAAATCAATGAGCGTATAAAACATCACCAGCGTTATAAAGCAAATAATAACGGTTTAAAACACTTAAAAAAAACAACATCAAGTTTCCAATGGGTTGAGATCGCATATTTCTGATCGGAAACGGTTAACTGTTCAACCCCGGAAGTGGCTTCTTCCTAGGTAGCTCGCTTTCGAATTCAAGCTCCTCCTCCATGCGCATTTGCTTCCGGTGGGTTGCGTCAAAGTCTGTGTCGTCGTTAGGACGCCGTCCCGTCGACTAGTTCATCGGATGCCGTCTTGTCGTTCCTGTCGGCTTGTCGTCGTCGTCGTCGGGAGACATCATGCTGATGTTGTGGCCGACACACATGAGGATGCCGACGAGTATATTGGTGATCATTCCTACGACTGCCAGAGCGTAAGACAAACTTAGGGCGTAACCAAGCCTCTTGATTGCCACTGCGTACATGGCTATGCCAATAATCGCCAGGAAACCTAGAAAATAATTTTATAAACTTGTCAGTCTTGATAACTTTTAGAAAAAATATGAGGGCGTAACCAAGCCTTTTAATTGCCACTTCATAGATGGCTATGCCAATTATCGCCAGGAAACCTAGGAAATAATTTAAAAGATTTGTTAGTCTAGATATATTTCAGAAAAAATGCGATTGTTACAGACTGGCAACCAATTTAGATTCAAATATTCACAAAGGACGAGCTGAGAGCTCAACCGCGTCCATTGATAAACACCGCGTTCACTGTAGGTCAAATGAAAGCCACGAACAAATATCATATGTATCAGTACAGCGTGATGACCTAAAGTTGATTTCAAAAACGCATTCAAGTGCATGCACTTCTACAGCTTTGGGAGTATGTAAGTCTGTGGGTAGTCACATTGTACAACTTTGATCCTGCATAAACGTTTTTGTATGAACACGCACATGATACAAGATAAACAAATGTTCGACCTGACCGTTTCAATGTAGTCACCCCAGTCTTAATTACGTACATGAATATATTTGGTATGTGTTCTCCGGCTAAACATTATCTATCACTATCTATCGAAATATACATAGCTATACATGCAACATAGGCGGTGATAACTGCGCCTGTAGCGAGTCGCTTCTCCCGATAGAGACCGCAATGAAAGAAAACAGAGAGCGACGTGAAGCAGTAAAAGCCCATCTTCGCAAATACGTTCAGAACAGCGCTTGATATGATGACACCTTTTTCTGAATGAAACAAAATACGTGGGCGTAAAAATATGAACTTACGTTGTGTGTCAATCACGTTTTTCTATTCACAACAGTTATCAGATCAACCCACTAGCGTTTACGGCACTACTGGCTATGATTTTACCTTTATGTGCAGGAAATACAACCTTTTGTAAAGGAGATAAAATTGTAATGTGTGTATTGTTATTGGCATGAGATAAATAAAGATAAAAGCAAATACGTTTAGACCAGTTCTTGCAATAGCGATACAATTTCTAAAGTACTCACAAATCAAACGATTGTCAAGTTAAAATTCTGTTTAGTTTTATTCATGTCTAATAAATTGTTTAAGTTTATTTTTGATTATCATTTCAACAAAATCGATTACATCCAACTCTGTTTTAACGGCACTGAAATAAAGAAGAACAATACTAATGAATACAAGAAAATGTGAGCTTTATATGTCTAGTATCTACAAGGAATCACATGATATAAAATTGCACTCTTCGAATAAAATCAACCCTCAGTCAATTGAATTGTTTGTAAGCACATCTTCAGAAAACCTGATGTTCACGTAAGCCATATATCAAACTATTTGGACAAAGTATAAATTGGGCTAGACAGATAACAATTGAACAGTTGATAGGAAATCCCAGTTCCTTTGTTTTAATCACCGTGATGTTGGCTTTGCTATTGATTGTGCAACTATATAGATCAGCCCATACGCGTTTAAAAAACATTGGCAATGCTGAAACCTATCTCTAAATAAAGGCAAGATTACTTAAAGGCCCTATAAAGGTGACAAATCCAATTATTATGCATTTAAACTTGTCTAATTTTTGCCAGATTTTAGTTTCTCTTGAATAAAAAATGCTAATAACACAGCTGAGGTGCAACGTTGTCAAGAAGTATTGAAGATATACCGTTTCATAATTGGAAGAAATGTTTACAACTTTGAAACTAACGTGATGTGTAGCCCCAAAGCGGTGACGTATGCTAAAAATAGCCAAAAGAACATTCACTTCTATTTAAAACAACTTTTTACCAGCAAAAAGTAACTAATTAGATCACTACAAACGTTTTGACCATTATTAGAAGAGATATACTGTGTGAATGATACCGGAAAACATTGAAAATCAACGATGTATTTTTGGTGACCTGAGTCACTTTCACTTTCACTTTCCCGAGTAAACAGCGATGTAAATAAACTGATTGTTTGTAAACACGATTGACTTGGAAGACACTGTATTTTGAGCTCAAAACAAGCTGTGTTGCTCATATTTTTATGGTAATGTCCAATAGCATATACATATAGTTTTTGATAACCTTTATATATAAAATACGGACAAAATATTTTAAAATCGGTAAATAATTACGGATCTTCACCTTTATAGAGACTTTAATGATGATGTTCATCATGTATATGTATCAGGCAACCGCGGTCAGAATGGCGATGTCATTGAGGACAGCGGTCTCAGATAATGCATGCACGTTATTGTAATACTATCTGTTTAAGTGTTCGCATTCTGTGTTCCGTTACTATACTGAGCTAATGGCATTTATCATCATATCTTTTAAAGTATTTAATAATAAAGCGCCTCTACCATTTATTTATTACTGAGACACAATATTTTGTTATAAATTATAAAGTAAACAAGCACCATAGCCTTTCTTACTGAACCATACGGATTGACCTGGAAATGGTAATAAGTATCATAGCAAGTCTCGTTTATCGTCGGGCACGCCATGAAGAGGCCAGCATGCGTGACGTAGCCGTCGTCCGTCCTGTCCGCCCAGTGGAAAGACGCCACGGCGGTGGTGTAGAAGACGACGCCAAAAGATTGACGAGAGTTGCGACGACACTCCAATTAATCTGTTCACACATATTTTTTAAGTTTTCTTCTGACAATTCAGGTTTGAGGTTTAAGGCTTACTATCTCCTAATTTAAATTCTGTAAAAAGCCAGTGTGAGAATCGTGTTGGGATTCGAAGCAAAAATACAAGCAATTAGTTTCGATTACATTTCTAGCAATATTTATACACTATCAAGCATTTATAAGAAAAAGGAGTATGTGTGAATCATACAAAATAATAGTATAAATGGTTTATAGTTCCTTTAAAGATCATTTATGATGTAATGTTTCGATACCGCAAATAGCGCGTTGTACTTAACATGTTAAAATTTATACTTATTAAATTAACAATTAAAATCAAATGTGCAAATAAACTGGACTGTACCTCCTAATCCACCACACATTCAGCTCTCACATTAAATATGTCTTAATATTTACCATACTAAATACAATTCTCAACATTTTATTATGGCCGCTTAATTATTTAGAACATTTATCGACTTTCATTGACATGTCCCTTATAATTAGACAAGATCTGTCAAACACACCGCTAGCAAAATCTTACATGAAACGTCAATAGGTTTTAAATTTCAAATTTTCGTTCTAATTCATAAGGTTTACACTGGTTCGTTATTGTTTATCGTATTCGGGTCATTATCTACGTATATATATTTAAGCGTATAAGCCACATGCACAATTTAAATTATGGAAAGGTACTCTATATGTAAAATGAATGAATGTAGGTTGCGTCAAAGTCGGTGTCCTCGTTACGACGCCTTTCCGTCGACTTGTCTATCGGATGCCGTCCCGTCGACTTGTCTATTGGATGCCGTCTAGTCGTTCCTGTCGGCTTGTCGCCGTCGTCGGTAGACATCATGCTGATGTTGCGGCCGACAAACATGAGGATGCCGGCGAATATATTGATGATCATTCCTACGACTGCCAGAGCAAACGACCAACTGAGGTTGTAACCAAGCCTCTTGATTGCCACTGCATACATGGCTATGCCAATTATCGCCAGAAAACCTAGGGAAAAAACTTGGCAATTATCTTCAGGAAACCTAGAAAATAATTAAAACTTGGCAATTATCGCCAGGAAAGCTAGGAAATAATAAAACTTGGCAATTAACGTCACGAAACCTAGGAAATAGAACAAACTTGGCAATTATCGCCATGAAACCGAGGAAATAATAAAAACTAGACAATTATCGCCAGGAAAGATAGGCAATGATAAAAAATTGGCAATTAACGCCAGAAAACCTAGGACGTAACACGAACTTGGCAATTATGGCCAGGAAACCTTGCAAATAATAAAACTTTGCAATAATCGCCAAGAAACCTAGTAAATTATGAAAAATTGTCAGTCTAGATAGCGTTTTGAGAACATTTGATAATTATAGGCCGGCATCCAATTTAGATTAAAATATTTACAAAGGACCAGCAGAAAGCTCAACCGCGTCCATTGATTAACACCGCGTTGACTGTTAGTTCAATTAAGGCCTTAAAGGAATATCATATAGATCAGTATAACGTGATGACGTAAAGTTGATTTAAAAACACCTTCAAGTGCCTGCACCTCTTCAGCTTTGACAAACTTTGTTAGTCTGTGGGTATTCACATTGCACATCTTTGGGAGTAAATAAGACTTAGGATAGTCACAGTGTACAATTGTTTTAGCTGGACAACTTTCGGCAAACTGTAAAATTTAATTAACATATTACAGCATCGTACCTCGTTAAATATTTAAAAGTTTCCAGAGTAAAAACAGCTGCATGCAGACTCGGTCCACGTCATCTAGACATTTCTTGTATTGATCCTGCATTGACATTTTTGTACGAACACACACGTGATACAAGACAAACAAATGTTCGAACTGACCGTTTCAATGCAGTGACCCCAGTCTTAATAACGTACATGTATATATTTGGTGTTGTTTATATGTATTGGTGGTTATTGACCTCTGATGTAACACGATTGTTTTCCGGTTAATAATTCTGCATTATCTATCGTAATACATGTACCGTAATTAATCTAAGTTTTCGGACACGAAAAACAATAATTATTGTTTGTCGTGTCCGAAAATAAAGATACGAAAATATTAATCAAATAAGACACATTAATTATGGACAAAAACCCGTATTTCCGAAAACTAAGAGTCACGAAATATAATTTCTTTTGATAAAAAAAAGGGTGTCCGAAAACTAAGAGTGTCCGAAAACATAGTGTTCGAAAACTTAGATTAATTACGGCAGATATACCTGCGACGTAGGCGGTGATAACTGCGCCTGTAGCGAGCCGCTTCTCCCGATAGAGGCCGTAAAGAAAGAAACAGGAGAGCCACGAGGAGAAGTAGAAGCCCATCAGCGCAAATACGTTCAGAACAGCGCTTGCTATGATGAAACCTTTTTCTGAAAGAAATAACATACGTGGGAGTAAGCAAGACGAACTCGTGTTTTGTGTCCATAAGGTTTCTTTATCGTCCTCTGTTATAATATAAACCGTTCAAGAAAAAGCTGGCGGTGAGTATACCTTTATTTGCAGGAAATAAAACATTGTGTAAACGAGATATAAAGGTGTTTTGTTCACACAATGTATTTTTTATTGGAAAGAGATACTGATATAAGCAATTACGTTTAGAGCAGTTCTTCAAAGGACGATATATATTTTCTGAAGGACTCACCTATAAAAGTGTTATCAAGTTAAAATTTTGTTTTGTTGTCATCATGTCTAATACATTTTATACGTTTATTTGTGTTTATCATTTCAACAAAATCGATGACATGTAACTCTATTATAATAGCATTCAAATAAAGAAGAACAATACTAACGAAGATAACAAAACGTGAGTTTGATATGTCTAACAATTACAAGGAATCAAAGGATAAAAAATGCACCCTGCAAATAATATTAGACCTTAGTCAATTAATTCGTATGTAAGCGCATCTGCAGAAAACACGATGTTCAGGTTAGCCTTATATCCAATAATTTTGGCGAACTATACATTGACAGAAAACAAACAAACAGTTTATTGTAAAGCACTGTTCCTTTATATAATATAAAGAAGTGAAACTCCAGATGCTGGAGCAGTATTGAATTATTATCATAAATAATCAGTTGGTCCTTTATTTAAGGCAAGTGACCAATTGCCCAAACAGTACAAAACAGCACAATACAAAACAACATAAACACAAATAAGAATAAAGCTGGGGTCACCGCCTTGGAACGGTCAATGCAAAGCATTGGGGGTTTAAACCGGTTTTAGAGCGCTCAACCCCACACTTGGCCCAGCAATATTCATGTTACATTTAATTGTAAATAAATATTAACCTCATAGCATTGTTACTCAAATTAAACAATAATAAAAGGGATTTAAAACGCATTCAATTTAATTATCATTTAATTACTCAATGGTAGGAAAGATACCAGAGCAAGAGAGTTACGACTTTTTGAGGCACGATGAAATGAAACTACTAACAAGTATCTACTACATTCCTTCTTTATATGTATAAGTCACTGTGATTTTGGTTTTGCTATTGATAGTGCAACTTAAAAGATCAGCCCTTACCGCATGTAAACTAAGCCTTGGCAATGATGACACCGTTTTCTGAATGAAATCAATCTACAATTATTGTTGATGTTCATCATGTATCTGTATTTTGATCAGTGCAATCACGGTCAGAAAGACGATGACAATGAGTGTTCGCATCTTTTGTTCCCTTATTGTACTCAGCTCATAGTATGTGTAATCTCATGATTAAAGGTATTTACTAATCACGCGCCTCTATCAATACTTTGTTACTGAGAAACGATATGCGGATGCAGTACTAAATTATGAAGTAACCAACAAACATATCACCGTACCGTACGGATTGGCCTGGAAATGGTTATAAGTATCGTAGCATGCCTCGTTTATCGTCGGGCACGCCATAAAGAGGTCAGCATGCGTGACGTAGCCGTCGTCTGTCCTGTCCGCCCAGTGGATGGACGCCACGGCGGTAGTGTAGAACACAAGCGCCAGAAGGTTGACGAGAGTTGCGACGACACTCCAGTTAATCTGTTCACACATATCGTTAGAGTTTTCTTCTGACAATTCGGGTTCAAGGTTTAAGGTAAACTATTAGCTGAAATATTGCAATTAACAATTCTGACCATCGTTTTAAGGTTCAAAGGTTAAATACAAGCGATTCTTTTTTAGTGCATTACCAATATATGTATACACTATAAATGATCTATAGAGAATTAGAGAGTGACTCATGAAAACAAAACTAACTAGAAATGGCGCGGCAGAGGCCGACGCGTATCCCTACGCCGAATGTTTGACCCAGGGGCGCCCCATGGTTGGTAATGGGTCCATGCATAGTTGAGATTGACCGTATTGTCATAAGAGAAGTTCAGTATCAATTAGAAGTGAATCGGTGTAGAAATGAAGAAATAAGAGTAAAATATAATTTTGGGTGGGTGTGGCCTATTATGGGCGGGGCGCCCCAGGGTTGGTAAAGGGGCCATACATAGTTGAAATTGACCGTATTGTCATAAGAGATGTTCAGTATCGATTTGAAGTAAATCGGTGTAGAAATGAAGAAATTATAGTAAAAGGCAATTTTGGGTGGGCGTTGCCTTTGTAGGCGGGGCGCCCCAGTGTTGGTAATGGCGCCATGCATAGTTGAGATTGACTGTATTGCCTTCAAAGAGGTTCAGTATCAATTTGAAGTGAATCGGTGTAGAAATGAAGATATTATAGTAAAATGCAATTTTGGGTGGGCGTGGCATATGTGGGCGGGGCGCTCCAGGGTTGGTAATGGGGCCATGCATAGTTGAGATCAACTGTATTGTCATAAGAGAGGTTCAGTATCAATTTCAAGTGAATCGGTGTAGAAATGAAGAAATTATAGTAAAAGGCAATTTTGGGTGGGCGTGGCCTATGTGGGTGTGGCCTATTATTGGCGGGGCGCCCCAGGGTTGGTAATGGGGCAATACATAGTTGAGATTGACCGTATTGTCATAAGAGAAGTTCGTTATCAATTAGAAGTGAATCGGTGTAGAAATGAAGAAATTATGGTAAAAAACAATTTTGAGTGGGTGTGGCCTATTATGGGCGGGGCGCCCCAGGGTTGGTAATGGGGCCTTACATAGTTGAGATTGACCGTATTGTCATAAGAGATGTTCAGTATCAATTTGAAGTAAATCGGTGTAGAAATGAAGAAATTATAGTAAAAGGCAATTTTGGATGGGCGTGGCCTATGTGGGCGGGGCGCCCCAGGGTTGGTAATGGCGCCATGCATAGTTGCGATTGACCGTATTGTCATAAAAATAGGTTCAGTATCAATTTGAAGTGAATCGGTGTAGAGATGAATAAATTAAAGTAAAAGGCAATTTTGAATGGGCGTGGCCTATGTGGGCGGGGCGCCCAAGGGTTGGTAATGGGGCCATGCATAGCTGAGATTGACCGTATTGTCATAAGAGAGGTTCAGTATCAATTTGAAGTGAATCGGTGTAGAAATGAAGAAATTATAGTAAAAGGTATTTTTGGGTGGGCGTGGCCTATGTGGGCGGGGTGCCCTAGGGTTGTTAATGGGGCCATGCATAGGTGACATTGACCGTATTGTCATAAGAGAGGTTCAGTATCAATTTGAAGTGAATCGGTGTAGAAATGAAGAAATTATAGTAAAAGGCAATTTTGGGTGGACGTGGCCTATGTGGCCGGGGCGCCCCAGGGTTGGTAATGGGGCCATGCATAGTTGAGATTGACCTTATTGTCACAAGAGAGGCTCAGTATTAATTTGAAGTAAATCGGTGCAGAAATGAAGAAGTTAATGTAAAATAACATTAAAAAAATGAGTGAAAATCTCTGACCCGGCCCCGCCCCAACCCCCATTACTTTTGACCCAGGGGTCAGATCAAAATTCCGTCACTGTCACCGTCGCACATATGCTCATAGCTACCATGTATGTAAGTTTCAAGGATCTAGTTCTAATAGCGTAGGAGGAGCAGGTGGCCAGGACGGACGGACAGACGCACATCAATACAATATTCCCACTTTTTCTCCGAAAAACGTGGGGATAAAAAGGGATCATAAGTTTTATAATTCAACTGAAGTTCATTAACGATGTCAAGTTTAAACAACGCAAATAGCGCTTTGTAGCTAATATAAAAGTATTAATACTTAATATAAGTTAACCATATAAATCATATTTGCAATACTAGTAAACTTAACTGTACCTCTTAATCCAACTCAGATTCAGCTCTCACTTTCAATAAATCAAAATATTTACCATCTAAAAACATTTATCAACTTTATATTATGGCCGCTTAATTATTTAGAATAGTTATTGATTGTCATTAACATGTCCCTTATAATTAGAAAAGATTTGCCACACACACCGCTAACAAAGTCTTACGTGAAAAGTCAATCGGTTTTAAATTTCAAATCTCTAATAAATAGAATAGAGCTGTCAAACGGTGTACGAGTAAAATCTTACATTAAAAGTCAATAGGTTTTAAATTTCTAATTTTCGTTCTAATTCATTAGGTTTACATTGGTTCGTTATTGTTTATCGTATTTGGGTCATTGTCTACATACATATATTTAAGCTTGTTAGGAATATACCAAATTTATATTTTGAAAAGGAACACAATAAGTAAAATTAAAGGCAAGCGATATTTCATGATATTAGTGAACATATGAGTCTTGAAAAAAAACATGTTTCGGTGGAAGTGGTTAACTGTTGGAAATATCAAGTTGTAGTCATGATAGTTTGAAGCGGATGACATCTTGTGGCAATGGTATGTAGTGGGTTTAGATTGTGTGCTTCTGTTATTGGAAATTTTGTGTGTGTTTGCTTTTGGCTGCTCGATTTAGGCAAAACGCAATTGTTAAAACTTCTATTGGTTATGTTACACATTGACTGTCAGAATGCAAAAGAAATGACCTTCATTTCGCTTTCTATTAACATGACATTGTTTAAGCATACAACAGGCCTAAAGGTCGAATAGCACGAGCTCGCAGTTTTCATGAGTACTAAACATTGTGTAAGTTGTCTTCCCTTGTTTCATTGTTTAAAGCAAATTCCAATTTATTTATTGTTTTTATATATGATATCATGATTATTTTGACTATCTTTTGTCTTCATGTTTAAATTATGGGGTTGTCATTTAAGGTAAATTAATGTCAATTATGACTATTTTATAAACGTCACACATATAGTATGTGCATGTTGTTAGAAAAAAATATTTATTGACTGCTTACGTTATGAGTTTAAATTTATACTGTATTTTATTTTTTGTTATTTTAGGGCGGAAACCGAATCTCTGATTGTCCTATACGGGTAACATATAAATAAATAAATAAAAATAAATTATGAGATATATGAATAATGATATGAAGTGAATGACTTATTAAACGTTTAAAAACTAACGTAATGCTATAGAGGAATGTAATTTTGACATCGTATTTAAATAAAAGTGCGTGAAATAGCGTTAGTTTTTCTCTTAAAAGATGACCCGAAACAAACGAAAAAAAAACAGATCACACATTTCTGTGCTTGGGGATTTCAACTTTGGTAACGACACGATACTGCACAAGGAAAAATACCAACGCTTTGATTGAAGTTAAACGATTTAATGTAAAGAATTACAAGAAGCATATAGACAGTACAATGTACAATCATATTAAATTTATCTAATATGGCATTGAAAATGGTCCGATATTTATATCCGTTATTTAATTGAGTTGTTTTCATCCAGGATGGTCGGTAAGATGGTTGTTAGAAACAATAGTTGTTCAAAATCTGAATTAATTAGATGTTCCGGACAATTGATTGAAATCGCACGAAATCTACGTAAAAATTACATGTAGTGTCTATGTCTTTAAAACAACCGTGTTCAGTCAAGACAATGCATATTTTATATTTTTCGGAAAAATACACCTCAGAATGGCTTTGGCATTGGATGTATGTGGATTTTGCTTTAAAGAACCCGTATTTGGATTCTGTGAAAACTGTTATATTTCGCTTGGTGTAAGTTGCTTCTCAAATCATACTAAGATACATTTATTTACTAGTCATATTGTGTTTCCGTTGGATAACTCAGAGAACGAGACATGCTTATCGGTACCCATAGAAAAAGACATACATGAACAAAAATGCCAAAAGCACGAAACAGAGGCTCAGTCGTTTTATTGTGGAAGGCATGACGCAACCATATGTGGTCGATGTATACTGGCTGACCACATGACTTGTAAAGATGAAATCGTTGATCTACATATAACACAGTTTGATGAACAAAAGGCGAATGCCCTTCTGGTCTCTTTGAACGAAATCGAAGGCCAAATAAAAGCCTTCAGGTCCGTGTAGACAGAAATGTTAAACTGAATGACGAGTGTAGAGCCTCATCTATTGACGCAATTAAAGATTTTCGAAAGAAAATTGATTTAAGGCGTAACCAGTTACAGTTCGAAGCAGAACAATCCACAGAGAGGAAACACAAAGAAAATATGAACAGTCTGGTTGAACTTTCAAAAATCTGCAAAGACGTTTCTCTTCGAATTCAAATGCGTGGAAAAAAATCGAGGAGTTATCGAAGAAAAAACAAGAACGGCATTTGTTTGTATATTCTAAAAAACTGGTCATTGAAATTGATGAAATAAGAACAGCTATTAAGCAGTCAAACTTCAAAAACCATATAACAAAATTCACATTTAAAGAACACCCAACATTGGAAAATATTCTTCAGAAAAAAATTCATGAAATCGGAACACTTTAAGAGGATTGTGATGGAAGCGAAGAAATAGTTGACGATACACATGCTTCTTTTACGGTAAGCGTTCATCTGTCACAGGACAAAACCGTTCAGGCTGCAAACTTGTTATACAACAACAATGAAACACCGGAAATATCACCAGTTCTGCACCTCCTGTTACAACCCTCTATTTGTTTATATAAGGCAACTAATTTACCGACATTCAACGCACAACGTAGGCGCAGAGATTTGACTGGAACCAGCTTAGCTGGATCAAATCCCTGCCTTCTACACCAACCACTTGATGTATAAGCTTTAATTAAAAACCCTTGTAGGCCCTATGACTTCATAAATTACACAATTCACACAGTACACACATGACTTATCGATAAACAGAAATATATAACGGAAGGACGGACAACACGGTATCCAACACTTCAGGTAACTTTTATTTGAACGGTCCATGCTAAGCAAGGGGTGTTTAAAAAAACTTATGTGTAAATGAAAAATTCATCGCAGAACTTAAATGAAAACAAATTTAAAACATCTTTTTTGTTTTCAGCGATTTTGAAATCCATGCATGTAGTTTCTGTCCAAACGTTATATATTTAAGGGGACTCCTGAACATGCAGATGAAAGCTGTGCGCGAAAAATAGCACAACCGAAGAATTTTGCGTCCGGTAACATTTTATGTACAAACAGAATTGATCAATCGATTAAAATTAACCCATGTTGCCCAGCATTCGTGAAACCCACGGGTTAGAGCTGAGACCTTTTAAAGGGACCTTTTCACGTAACCATGCTCTAAACTATCCATTATATGCATCTTAAGACTACTTAAAAAACCTGAAAATTATAAAGCGTTGCAACACGAATCGATTGAATAATTTGGAGAGTTCTGTTGTTGTCGTTATATTATGTTACACTACGAGGATTGCTTATATAAAGTATAAAATACATAAATTCTCTATGAGCACGGATGGTCGAGTCTTCCAAGCGTTAGACTTTTACTCCAGAGGTCATTGGTTCGAGCCCAGTTGAGGGTTACTGTTTTATATCTTTAATCTTATTTTTATTTGTACTGGAGCTTTTTAGATCCTATATGTGCGTGTATCAATATAAAGCATTTAATGACAAACTTCAATACATGCCAAAATCTTTAAAAAGTCCCTTTAATAGCTTTGTTACAAAATTAGTTATTTAAATATTGAGATGTTGTCGATATAAGTTAAAAATGCATTGCAATCATTATATAAATTTGGTACAAGTAAATCTCATTTTGAAAGAAATGCAAAATATGTAAAATATTATTTTAGGTTATCAACCTCCTGGAAAGATGACGGTTGAAAGGCCATCAGGTTTGGAAATTTTTACAAAGCTCGGACACCTTGTTCGCATTAAGTACGAGTTTTTGAATGGACAACAATCGGTATGTATAAGTCGCGTTTACAAAACTACATTGCACTGTACGTACATTTTATTTTTGTCATGTCCCAAAAGGTGGACGTGTTAAAGGCGAACCTCCTGATTTTCAAAGAACCAGTTGAGGAATCAAATTTAAAATTGTGTGTTCATAATTTTCAATTATTTATTTTGTGATGCTTATGTAAATTGTGTTAGAAATTAACCAGGGGTCGTATTCCAGAAGAATCTTAAGTTAAATGTTATTCTTATCCTTAAATTGGGAAAATTTCTTAAGTGTTTCATTTCATATTGCAATAGTTTGGCATCAAGATTTACATGAAAATAACATCATTATGTCAATGTTATTTAAAAAATATCAAAATAAAAGGTGTTTCTATTTTTAGTAAAGAAATACAAAACATTGTAATTTTGACCTTAAGTGAAATTATCTAAGAAATGACTTAAGATGTTTATGGAATCCCACCCCAGACTTGAAAGAGTTTGCTAGTATTTCGGCGCTTGACGCTTATGTCTAAAACATGTTATTATCACACAAATGGCAAATGTATCGACTCAACTGTTTTTTTTCTAAGCGCGAGCTTGGAATGCTCACAATTATAACATAATGAACTTAAGCTGATTTACTTTGTACACTTGGAGACTTTTCTGATGTATCACGTATTCAAATCGATATAGCTTCCTTATTTTAGAACGTATTTTGTTAAAATTTAGACTCAGACTAATTCAACACATACCGAATACTTCATGTAAATTTAATTGAAATTCATCAACAACAAAATATCCAAAATAACAAATTAAAACAATCGCTGAACAAGTAAAATTCTCAAAATCGTACATCGTAAAATAATGATGTGACAAATAAAACGCATTATCTTACACGTCTTAAAGACCGACCGGCTTGCAACATTGTGCTCATGAATATTCATAGGAGCCATATTCTTTGTTTAATGAATGTTATGTTTTCTTGGAAAAAACCCACCGAGAATCATGAAATTGAAATTAAATTGAAATTATTAAGCGTTTTTCTACACCAAGTGTTTTTTTAACGCAGCATTTTTTAAACTTAAACATTTCAGTTAATAGTTACTATTTTTATGTAAAATTGTAGATGCGATCATTCGATTACAGTATGTGCATGCAAACGATTAAATCATTCATCCGTGACGATCGGATGCTTCAGCAAGTGGGGAAGATATCCTGTGATGTGCCGATTGCGCTGTTGCGCTCCGGAAATTTGATACGAGAAATATTGATTTTTAAATAAATATTATGTTTTCCTGGTGTATTAATCCACCTTACATGTAGAACTTGAAATAAAAGTAGAATCATATAGCGTTTTACCATTTTCACGTGCAAAAAGATAAAACCACACCTACCACTCGTGCAAAAGCGCCCGATTGTTACGAATGAATGATTTTATCGTTATCTTGCACGAAATATAGGCGAATGATTACATGTGCAATTTTGAATTAAAATCTTAACTCATCACTGAGATATTTAAATTTGAAAAGTGTTGATTTAGTAAAGTCTTCAAGTGTATATGTTGGTTTATGCGTGCCGTTTTAGAATATATATTATAATGTCTACTTTTATGTGATTCGTGAAAATATATAACTACTATGACAAGGCATTGTGCAAGCGAACAACTTAAAACAAGAAGGCATATACTGGCTTTAATTAAGGAAAATTAATCAATTTTGTTTACCGGAGTGATCAAACACGTTTTTGAAGTTTGTAAGGTTGCTTACAACAAAGAGTTTACATGTTTCTCGTGGCAAATGATCCAATTGAATTGTATTGTAGTTATAGAAACACACTATAATAACAAGTCATGAATGCAATGATTTTTTGTAACGACACGAGTGAAACAAACATTCGACAAATCACCAAAAGCAAAACTTTTTTAGTCAAGTTTATAAACTTATGCGCGGATACAGTTCTTGTTATTGTTTCTTCTAGGATGGCACAATGTATAAGGCTTTAACTGAGAACGTGCGTCTCCCTTATTCGGACAACGGAAGAAACGTTTGCAAAATGCTTAAACTAGCCTTTCAAAGGAAATTGCTGTTTACCATTAACAGTGATGGCGCCATTGTATATAATGGCATAGAGCCTCGGAGCTCATCCCTCGTAATGACAGAGTATGTATTAACTGTATTGTGCATGCAACGATATAAGAATGTGTAGCACAGGTACATATAACAAAAACAAATATGAAGTAAAAAATGCTAAATGTTCAATATTTAAAAACTACTAAAGCATAATGGGGTTTATAGTAAATTACTTCATCGCACGTGTGGATGTGGACAATACTCTACATTGTAACAAAAGTAACAATAAGATGAAGGGGACAAACCATTTCATGGTGTGCGTAAATAAACTCATTTTCCTTTCTTGTTAACTAAACCTATTTCAAATTGAAGAAAATACTGGATTCATGCATACATTATCAATTTGATATAATTGAAATACACGATCAGTTTTGATGTCATAGATGCTGCGTACTCGCAATTATGATTGAGTCGTCAATCAAGGCATGTTGCTGACTTACGCAAATATTTAAATATGTAATAGCAATATATGTATAAGTTAGTTTCATTACAATTAAACAATTTAGACGGAGAAAAATAAGATTATTCAAGATTCCGTTGAAATTCGTACATCCGCACAGTTTGCCTTATTTCTTATGTGGAGAAAACATTCTGTTACTCTGGAAGCTCTTATTATATTGTCTTTATTTCAGAATGGATTGTACCAGATTAATCACACAGTTGAAAGATAAGGGCATCACGATGGCTGACATTGACACCAAAGATAACTTCACGGGAACAGTGACTGTGGACTAATTAGATAAAACAACGTGTTAAATGTTTGTTGAAAAAGCCTGAACAATATTTCAAAAAGCAACCACGAATATACTTTTATCAGATAAAAGAACAATTTAAAAATGGGTAAATATTGAATTAAACAATTCGAGGGAACATACAAAGTATACCAAACATTTAAAAGAAAGTGGGAAACCTTCGCTGAAATTGACTTGTAATGACTTATTATAGAGAAGTATGAGATGAGACTAAGCATGAATGCTTGTGGCTTTGGATGAGTTTGTGTCGAGTGTATGGGCTTGAGCGCGTGCTTTAGTACGTCGAAGATTGTCCGTAATTCAATTTCGCCATTAACCATGCGATTTTTAAACAACTTACTTCAAGTGTTATTATGAGATGTTTTATCGCGTGTAAAACTCTACCTCAATAATTATGGTCATTCTTACAGGTCGAAGGTTAAATTTGTACCAAAATCAATGCCAATTGGCGTGTGCTGTGTGTTGCGCGTATCATTTATTGACCTTCCTCCAAAGTCAAGGTCACTCTGAGAGTTTACATGTTGAATTCGGGCATAGTAACATCACCATGTAGTGTTAAGGGGATCTGTTGGGATATGAATATGTGTGACAAAGGTCCAAAGTCCTGCTCTTAAGAATCGTCTACAGAATCGTCTTTTAAGCTTGAAAGTTTGAGCGTCATCGATAGAGAAGTAAACGAAAAGTTGAAAACACAAGCTTCGGGACGCCGAAATAGATAAATGACCATACTCCTCCAAAACTCCTCACATCAAACATTTCTTTCTTTACGACCATCTACAATAATGGTTATTCAACGGTGAACATTTTAGATATTTCCACCAGGCAGTTAAAGGGGAGTTGAAACCCGTGCTGCAGGACGCAAAGACGTATGAACGGTCGAACGTACGGAAATACGTGCGGACGGAGGGACAAGTGCAAAACCAATGTCTCGCGCTCAGTGGGACAGAAATAAATAACTCAAAAACACCAATTGTGCAATAGTGCTTTAAATATGACCGTGTTTCATAAACATACATGCACACTTTTAGTTATGACCCCGGATCGAATGATCGGGGGTATATTATTTTTGGCCTGTATGTCTGTCAGTCTGTCTGTCTGTTATTCTGTCTGTCATTCATTCTGTCCCAAAACTTTAACTTTGGTCAAATCTTTTGCAAAATTGAAGATAGCAACTCTGGCATGCATGTGTATCTCATGGAGCTGAACATTTTAAGTAGTGAAAGGTAAAGGTTAAGGTCATCATTCAGGGTCAAAGTTCATCCTTCAAGGTCAAAGGTCAAATATATGGATTCAAGTAGGGGGGATTGTGTTTCACAAATACAGCTCTTATTTTATTTTAAAACAATAAATAATTTAAACATGTTAAAAAATGGACAAATATGTTAAAGAAAAAGAGAAAATGACATACAGGCACACACAAGATGACACCAAGACTGAAAAAAATAAATAACAATAGAACAGAACATATGTGACTATGACCATATGGGTCGTAAAATGCCGTCCAAGGTTAGTCTGTGAAGTCCGCACAGGCTAATCAGGCACGACAATTTCCGCTTTTATGATATTTTTCGTTAAGAGAGAGTATATTCTTAGCCAAAAAATCCAGTTTAGGCTGAAAGTGTCGTCCCTGATTAGCTTGGGCGGACTGCACAGGCTCATATAGGACGACACTTAACGCGCATGCATTAAACCCCCTATTCTCAGAGCACGGTCCATATGTAGAAACAAAAACCTGTACCAAAAGGTGGTTTATTTATTATTATTGCATAAACTCTATCTATAATGGCCTCTGACGGGGTGCAGAAACTTGGCAAAAGGAGGGCTTCAACGGGATAAATCGTGTATTAACAATGCGATTCACGTGCCGTTCAAGCCCTGTTATGTGTTTTTCAAATCTATAATCTGGTCCACGCGCAGTTACTTCCCTTCTCCAGCCTTCGACAAATTTCCAAGCATAAATGTGGAACTGAATAAGCACCAGGTTCCTCATGCATGCAGGGATAATGACTATTTCAATCCACTTTTCAAGTTATACAATCTGCACTCTCTTGACAACAGATTTATTTTATAGCAAACTTCAATGAAGTTAAGGTTATTTACTCAACACTTTCAAAAGACTATGCTGTAAATGTAAGTGTTAATGTACCTTCAAAGTTCCTGCTGTAAATTCCAAAATAATTCCTCATTTCTTACTTTGCGCGGCTGCATTTCAACTTTGCATTAATCTACTATTTAAACACATTTTAAATCGAAAACTGCCTATCCGAAGGTAAAGCCTCGTCATTTCGGATGATGACCGAGTGAAGCATATGTAAAATACAACCTTGAACTGTATTGAAATAATCGAATTATTTTGTCGATGTCGAATGAACAAAACATATCGTTTTCAATGTTATTTAAAATTATTTTGGTATGTGTGGTTTGTATGTGCAATAATATCGAAAATACACATTTGCTCGGACATGATATTCTGCGGGCGCTCTCAAAATCCGTTCCTGCCCGAGTGCGCAGATGATCATATCCTCGAAAACGTGTGTTATCCCAATAAAAAAAACAGGTAATATACATGTGAATAAATGAGTGAGCTAACAGAGTAGTTAAATTTGGTTAGAGTTTATAATTAATTCTAATCATTTTCTGATATATTACGTTTAACCAATCAACAAAATATATACATTGTAACACAATAATTACTCTATGCGTACACTTCCGTTGTTTAAATTATTTTAACCATAACGCTAGAAATACTTACTAAAATAAAGGTTTAAACAAAAATAGTATCTTTCTCTAAGTGGCAATGAAATAAATTATCTCTGTTCTAGATACCGTTTTTGTTCGAAGACATTATTTTATTTATGTGTTTATGCCTTTAAACAATAGAATATTAAAAAATACATACACAGAAGATATTGTTTCAAAATTATAGATATTCGTAAAATAATAAAACGTCGTTTATGACGACAGTATGTACAACGTCATTTAAGATTCCAAAACATTGATACATTATTATTCTAAATGTGGTGTTAAAAGACGTTCACAGATGAAATAGTTTAGTCAAGTCTCATCACCTTAGAATTACTGTACTTATGTTTTCGTAATATAATATGAATATTACATCATGTTATGTGAATATTACATTAATATATGTCTATTCAAGTCTCATCACATTATAATTATTGTACTTATGTTTTCGTAATATAATATGAATATTACATCATGTTATGTGAATATTACATAATTATATGTGAAGAACATACAGTTTGTCAACAAATTTATTGATTTTGAAACTGTTATTTTTATTAACATTTTTATAGACCATGTTTTTCAAATAGAAATATTGAAATATCAAATTAGTATATGCTGTGTAAATACTGTATGTTTCTTTAGAAAATTGATTTTGAATCTCGAGTGGATGCGATATGTAGTATTTGTATCAGAACATTATCGTTTATTCATCCATAACTTTTTTTATGCAACACTATGTATAATGTATATATGAATGATATGATATATGTTGATCAAGGACCATAACGGCCTATTTCAACTGTGTAAATATGTATTTGTCGAAATAAAAGTTCTTCTTCATGTAGTGGGACTATATATCTCCCGCAATATTGATGAAAGCGTCATGCAGGCACATTGGTATAAACAGAAAAATATAAATATTCGACCTAAATGTAAAATCAATGAGCGTATAAAACATCAACAGCGTTATAAAGCAAAGAATAACGGTTTAAAACACTTTTTTCCGAAAAAAACAACATCAAGTTTCCAATTGGTTGAGATCGCATAGTTAGGATCGGTAACGGTTAAATGTACGACCCCGGAAGTGGCTTCTTCCTAGGTAGCTCGCCTCCAAATTCAAGCTCCTCCTCCATGCGCATTTGCTTCCGATGGGTTGCGACAAAGTCTGTGTCGTCGTTAGGACGCCGTCCCGTCGACTTGTCCATCGGATGTCGTCTTGTCGTTTCTGTCGGCTTGTCGTCGTCGGTAGACATCATGCTGATGTTGCGATCGACACACATGAGGATGCCGGCGAGTATATTGATGATCATTCCTACGACTGCCAGAGCGTAAGACAAACTAAGGGCGTAACCAAGCCTCTTGATTGCCACTGCGTACATGGCTATGCCAATAATCGCCAGGAAACCTAGAAAATAATTTAAAAAACTTGTCAGTCTTGATAACTTTAAGAAAAAATGTGAGTGCGTAACCAAGCCTTTTAATTGCCACTGCATACATGGCTATGCCAATTATCGCAAGGAAACCTAGGAAATAATATAAAAAAACTTGTCAGTCTTGATAACTTTTAGAAAAAATGTGAGGGCGTAACTAAGCCTCTTAATTGCCACTGCGTACATGGCTATACCAATACTTGCCAGGAAACCTAGGAAATAATCAAAAAGACTTGCCAATCTAGATATATTTTAGAGAAAATGCGAAAGTTATAGACTGGCATCCAATTTAGATTCAAATATTCACAAAGGACGAGCAGAGAGCTCAACCGCGTCCATTGATAAACACCGCGTTCACTGTAGGTCAAATGAAAGCCACGAAAAAAATATCATATATACCAGTACAGCGTGATGACCTTAAGTTGATTTCAAAAACGCATTCAAGTATATGCACTTCTACAGCTTTGGGAGTATGTAAGTCTGTGGGTAGTCACATTGTACAACTTTGATCCTGCATAAACGTTTTTGTATGAACACGCACATGATACAAGATAAACAAATGTTCGAACTGACCAGTCTTAATTACGTACATGAAAATATTTGGTAGTTTTTTTCCGGCTAAACATTATCTATCATTATCTATCGAAATACACATAGCTATACCTGCAACATAGGCGGTGATAACTGAGCCGCTTCTCCCGACGGAGACCGCAAAGAAAGAAAACAGAGAGCGACGTGAAGAAGTAGAAGCCCATCAACGCAAATACGTTCAGAACAGCGCTTGCTATGATTTCACCTTTTTCTGAATGAAACAAAATACGTGGGCGTAAAAAAATATGAACTTACGTTGTGTGTCAATCACGTTTTTCTTTTCACAACAGTTATCAGTTCAACCCACTAGCGTTCATGGCACTACTGGCTATGATTTTACCTTTATGTACAGGAAATACAACATTCTGTAAACGAGATAAAATGGTAATGTGTGTTTTGTTATTGGAAAGAGATTAAGATTAAAGCAATTACGTTTAGACCAGTTCTTGCAATAGCGATGCAATTTCTAAAGGACTCACAAATCAAACGATTGTCAAGTTAAAATTAAGTTTTGTTTTTATCATGTCTAATAAATTGTTTAAGTTTATTTTTGTTTATCATTTCAACAAAATCGATGACATAGATGACATGCAACTCTATTTTAACGGAACTGAAATAAAGAAAAACAATACTAATGAATATAAGAACATGTGAGCTTTATATGTCTAGTAACTACAAGGAATCAAATGATATAAAACTGCATTCTTCGAATAAAATCAACACTCAGTCACTTAAATTGTTTGTAAGCACATTTTCTGAAAACCTGATGTTCACGTAAGCCATATATCAAACTATTTTGGACAAAGTATAAATTGGGCTAGACAGATAACAATTGAACAGTTAATAGCAAATCCCAGTTCCTTTGTTTTAATCACCGTGATGTTGGTTTTGCTATTGATTGTGCAACTGTATAGATCAGCCCATACGCGTTTAAAAGCATTCGCAATGCTGAAACCTATCTCTAAATAAAGGCAAGGTACACTTAATGATGATGTTCATCTTGTATATATATCAGACAACCGCGGTCAGAATCGCGATGTCATTGAGGACAGCGGTCTCAGATAATGCATGCACGTTATTGTAATACTATCTGTGTAAGTGTTCGCATCATGTGTTCCGTTACTTTACTGAGCTTATGGCATTAATCATCATATCTTTAAAGGTATTTAATAATAAAGCGCCTCTATCATTTATTGATTACTGAGACACAATATTTTGTTTTAAATTATAAAGTAACCAAGCACCATAGTCTTTCTTATTGTACCATACGGATTGGCCTGGAAATGGTAATAAGTATCATAGCAAGTCTCGTTTATCGTCGGGCACGCCATGAAGAGGCCAGCATGCGTGACGTAGCCGTCGTCCGTCCTTTCCGCCCAGTGGAAAGACGCCACTTCGGTGGTGTAGAAGACAAGCGCCAAAAGGTTGACGACAGTTGCGACGACACTCAAATTAATCTTTTCACACATATTTTTTAAGTTTTCTTCTGACAATTCCGGTTCGAGGTTCAAGGCTTACTATCTCCTAATTTAAATTCTGTAAAAAGCTAGTGTGAGAATCGTTTTGGGATTCGAAGTAAAAATACAAGTAATTTTGTTCGATTACATTTCTAGCAATATGTATACACTATCAAACATTCATAGGAAAAAGGAGTATGTGTGAAGCATACAAAATAATAGTGTAAATGGTTTATCGTTCCTTTAAAGATCATTTATGATGTAATTTTCCGATACCGCAAATAGCACGTTGTACTTAATACGTTAAAATTTATACTTATTAAATTAACAATTTAAATCAAATGTGCAAATAAACTGTACTGTACCTCCTAATCCACCTCACATTCAGCTCTCACTTTAAATATGTCTAAATATTCATCATACTAAATACAATTCTCAACTTTTTATTATGGCCGCTTAATTATTTAGAACATTTATCGACTTTCATTAACATGTCCCTCATAATTAGAAAAGATCTGTCAAACACACCGCTAGCAAAATCTTACATGAAACGTCAATAGGTTTTAAATTTCAAATTTTCGTTCTAATTCATTTAGTTTACACTGGTTCGTTATTGTTTATCGTATTCGCGTCATTATCTACGTATATATATATTTAAGCGTATAAGCCACATGCACAATTTATATTATGGAAAGGTTCTCATTATGTAAAATGAATGATAACTATTATGAAACAATCGATATTCAATATTATTTATAAAAGTTGTAGTTTTGAAAAACGCATGTTTGGATGGAAGTGGTGAACAGTTGGACAGAGAAAGTTGTAGTTTTGTTAGTTTGAAGTGGATGACATCTTGTCCATTCCAAATCCTGTAACCTATTTATGTATCTAGATTTGTCAACAGGAATAGAAATGTTATGTAGTCGGATTGCACTGTGTGTGTATATTGTTTGATTTTTTTTAAATTTCTTTTTCACGGTGCATGATCAACGGCGTTTACAAACGGGCTGAACACACCGTTCAGAACTTGATTTTTGCAAATATTTTAAGTTATTAAAATATCGTCGCTCGATTGCTATAGTGCTCTAAATACCAATTTCATTTTTTGGAGAACAACGCATTTAAAGGTTTAACCTTTATTTTCTCACTTATTTATGCACGTATGTGGACAAAAATATACCGGAGTGTTTATCAGCAAACGGGGATTGTGAATATAATTAAATATTTACTTTAGTAAAGTATATGTAAATGCTATTTGCAATTTTATGTGTGGAGATAGAGCATTCTGCTATTTTTTTTTATAAAAATCGTTAATTACTTTGCTCTAAGTCCCGGAGATTGTGCAGTACAGCATTCACCCGTTTGTAAAAATGTGGGAGATGGGGCAAAATAGAATCGAAAAACTTCTTCTGTTTTCTATACACAATGTGGGAGATAGAGCAAAATGGAATCGAACAACTTCTGCTGTGACGACTGAATCTTGAATCCGATTACGGTATATTAAAGATCTCGTTCTCACGAACACAGCGATATAAAAAAAACTCATTTTTGAAAAAAAATGGAGATAGAGCACTATTGCAATAAAGCGACGATATGTGTGCAAAAATCTTTGGTGCATAATAGACAGTCTTTTTTGTGAAATTTTGGCACCTATTTCAGAGGTATTCAATAATTAATTCTTAGATTTTAAGATATCCATACACACTTTTATTCACTAAAGATGTTTGCAAATGTATTTCAATAACTGTACATATTTAAAAACAAAAGCACGTTCTTAACGGTGTGTTTACATTCCGTCCAGTTCTTGTGTAAATCTCGTTTATGTAAAACATTGACTGTCAGAATGCGAAGTAAATGATACTCCTTTCGCTATCTATTAACATAACATTGTTACAGCATACAGCAGGCCTAGAGAGAGAGATATTGAGAGCACGAGCGCGCCGTCCTCAAGAGGACTAAACACGTTGAAGTTGTTGTCCCTTGTTTAGTGGTTTAAAGCAAAATTCCAATGTATATTTAGTTTCATATACGATTCCATGATCACGTTGACTTTCTAATGTTTTCATGTTAAAAATACGGGGTTGACATCAAAGGTCAAGCAAAGTATATTGTGACTACTTTAATAATGTAAAACATATAGTATGTTTATGTTTTTAGTAAAATATTTATTGACTGCGTACGTTGTAAGTTTGAATTTATGCTATATTTTACTGTTCGTTATTTAAGGACGGAATCCGAAGCTCTGAAATTGTCCTATGCGGGTAACATACAAATGAATTATGAGCTATATGAAGGATGCTAAAGTGAATGACTTATAAAAAGTTTAAACACTAACGCCATGAAATAGAGAAATGTCAAATTTGACATCGTACATGTGAGTGTTAAAGTGAGAGAAATACCGTTAGTTTTTCTCTAAAAAGATGCCTCCAAACAGGCGAAAAATAACAGCACCATACAACAAGGAAAGAGAGGAAAGCTGGTAAAACAGCCACACATGTGGCAGGTCATTCGACAGATGAACATGAATTCTCAGTGAGACTTGCTCTTGATTACTTAGCAATCAATGAACACGTAATCAAGTTTAGAAAGGAAAGAATGTTCTCTTATGAACGAGAAATAACACTGGTACAACAAGCATTTGGGCGTAACATACGGACTAATATATTTGGAAGTCAAATAGAAGGCACTGCAACTATTGGAATGATGTCTGACGTAGACCACTTACAACGTTTTGATGTGTTTCTTTTGTTTCTTGATTCAGAAAGTCCGCCTCGTCAGTCGCATGATCATCAAGTCGTTCTTAAGGTGAGCACAAACGGTTGAGTTTCACAATACTGTCTTTTAACAATTATTGAACCATCAACACAGGCAAGTCGTTTTAAACAAATAGATCCGGATCAACTTGATGTTGATTTCGGAAGCCTTTTTTCGAAGGGGTTGGACGAAAACAGACGGCATGATTCCACATACAGTTATGTTCGATACTACATCCTGTTATACTTAAGATAGCAAAACGACACGGTCCTGCAGAAAGTATCGGGAATACAGACAGTGTTTATGCGTGTTTCTGTAAAAGTCTTCTTAAGCAATGCAAGTTCGTTTTCGAAAGGACTCGCCCCGGTCACTGGCCTTCAGAGAAGACGTTGAAAAAGCCAAGAAATATGGCGTTTTTATAGTTCCGCAGGGACCCCCCAAAAATACGAACATATGTACGTACTATTATTTGATTACCATTGGCGAATTTCCACAAATCTAACAAAGCGGCTATTTATGTTCAGTTTAAACAAAGTACATCTGAAAGCATATGTTCTTACAAAAATAATAAGAAAGGAGTTGTTTGTGCCAGAATATCGCGACAGGCTGAGTACATTTCATTTTAAAACAGACTCCTTTTTGCGGTCGAGAACAACCGGCCTGATGTGTGGAGGAAAGACAATCTTTTCAAGGGTGTTAATTACATTTGTTCAACTTTGAGGCGCTTCTGGACACGCCGCAATTGTCCAAACTTTACCACAGAGAATGTTAACCTATTTGATGCGAAAATTAAAATAAACGAGTTCCAGAAATTGTCGGATCAAATCACATATGTTATTAATTTACTACGAATACAAATCGATCATATACATATGGAAAACATTGGAAAGTGGCTTCATGTGCGCATGAGTAACAATCAACGGAACATATATTGTACGACTGGTCCAGCACTATTTAATGACGTATTCAATATGTGTCAGGGAACGACTCTTTTTTTTGTACGGATTTGAATTGTTAGAAGTACCGTCAAAAACAGGAAAACTGTACTTGAACACCAATATACACAATTAGAAACTCATTATCGCGCCGCGTTGAAGAGATACGGAAAATATGACTATGCATTGCATAGCGTCATATCAACTCTGGCTAGTTTGGTTGTTCGGCGTATTTAGAACTGAAGGCAGAAAGACGTGAATATAATGACGATAGCATCAATAAAGCTAGACAAATGTTTAAACAATCTCTAGAGTTTGATATTATTGGCAACTACATGAGATACGCTTCCTTCCTTTTCTTCAATGGGGAATATGATGAAGCTTGTAAATATTATGACTTGATAGAAGACAATATAGAAGACGATAAAGACTCTAATCTCATTTACCAGTTATTAAAATCCCTTTCGGAGTTATTAGCATTGCCGATTGCACAGCAATCATTTGAAAAGTCTTTCAAACAAAGATGTATTTTTGATATTTATACAACCAGAGGTGATGTGTGTTCCTGAATTCTTGCGGTGCGAAATGTACCGAGGAAATATCGGCACCTCCAATTCATCTGGTTATATGTTGCCATTTGATGGAATGTATGACTGCATTTGTTTGCAAATCGAACCCTATCTCCACTATCTACAATACCTTACATACAGGGAACTCAATCAAGAACCCAAACCGTTGGAAGCTTTGAAGACGTTATCGAAATTCACTGAAATCATGAATTCCGCAAGATTTAAATCATCTAAAGGCGAGGCCTTTGTATCATGTGGCCATCTTGAACCTCTTTGAACATGCTAGGGCACTGCTATGAACTAGAGCAGAAGTGGGAATCGGCTAGGAAGTCTTACAAAACTTCTTTACGTATGCAGCCTCAAAGAAATGCGGCCGTTTTGCATATAACTCGACTTCAAACAACTTTGCCTCAAACAAGAAGAAACACTGATGGGGATTAACTCCCCGGCATACCGTTTTGACAATGATGATGAGCTTTTTTTCCAATAAATGCTATTTTTATTAACATCTCAATAGCCCCTTTGATGTGGATGCTAAGGTTTACAAAGGCGTATGTACGCTTTGGGTCACCTGAGCGCCAATTTCACGTGATTTCCTCTTCCGCGCATTTCAAAACAAAGAAGAACTACTAAATAACACTAGCAATTTACCAACGAATTATGTCGAATTAGCCATACCAAAGTGATTATAAAACCTGTTTTTGTCTTAATGGTTAAACGAGGTTCATTGTGTAGTGAATATCATGTTCGTGTAAAGTCAGAATGCAAGCTGATTGCATAAACCGATTTCTCAGATCACTGTAAATTCAATAAGGCCGATTTGTTGATTGAACACAAAAGGAGTTTGTATCAAGCTTGATGAAAGTTTATTGAAATTCGTCGAGTAATATGCATAAATATTGACAAAAAAATCACGCTGCAAAAAACATTACGCTGCTATGTCATGTCTGTTTGCTTGTCGGATTGTAAACGGGTAATGACGTGATTATTCATCGTTCATGCAAATGGCGTTGTAAACAATGATGCAATGGTCACGTGGTTTTACATGTAACCCGCGCGTGTTTGAATTTAGATTATTTCTGTGCATGCACAGAAATTGAAAAGCCCTATCTTTGTACTGAATTTTGGCATTTATTGACCGATTTTGACCAACTTTTATGCACATCTGAAATAAATACAAACACATTTTGACTCATAATCACTTGTTTGCGACACATAACACAAATGGGAAAATATACCAACATCAACTCGGGTGACTTTAATGCCGAATATTGTGGTTCAAACCCTCTTTCTGGAATTGTCATTCTTATTAGAACAGTTTGTGATAAATAAAATGTAATATTCAAATAATCCATGAATTCTCGGTGGATCACAAACACTTTTAATAAAAAAATAAAATTCATTTGTGTAAGGTTTTAATTAAATATATAATGTTATTATTATGTATATCCTTTACACATATATGCACATCCTATTGTTTCCAAAGGGAAAATGTAAAATACTCATTTTGGTTCTTTATGAATAAATAAAACACATAACAGAGTCGATTATATACGTTATAAATTTATAGAAATAAGGAAACTAATGAGATAAATTCTTGTCGGCTAGACTTGAACTTGAGGCCATTGGCTATACCATGCAAGACGAAACACACACTTAGCCCAGAGATAATGAATTAAAAGGGAAGGTTTACTATTGGATTGTTGACTGTTCTTTAGTGTAACTAAACTAAATATGATCTTCGTGACATTATAGTACAATATGTTCAAAGAAAACGATGCAAAGTAAAAGACACCAATATGTTAAAAGCCATTGGAACAAAGATGACACGTTTTTGTTGAACATTTCTAAGGATAACGAAATACTATTTTTAAAATAAAAAGTAACTATTTTTATAACAATGTTGTCATAATTTAGGTTTAGGTTGGTCGTTTGAGTAGTTCAGACAGCATCTGCTTGCAACAAAGGAGTGATCTGGGTACGTGGAAACAACCTGCAATAAAATAAGGTGTATATTATAGTGTCCGTTTAATTATATATTAATTTCAAAAACTCTATACATGTGCTGTTTCGTTATATGTGTAACCGAAGTGCAATCATTTCGAGTTAGTTGTGCAATGTTATTCAATCGAAGTTGCATTGTGAACAGTGACATAATAAAACATATGTTCTAGTTAAATATAATGTGTTTGTTGATTGTTTTTCGTTTACTTAAATTCCCATTTTATATGATTTATAAATATTTAGTTTTGTTATTGATAGTTGATTTCGTGATGCAATTACATCGAAGTTGAAGTTTAAAGGGCGACATATTTAAACATTTGTTCTCGTTACAACTTTCAGTATTCTCTTTCTTTACAGTTCGTATACTATCAATGCTGTTATCATGATAAAAATAGAGATTTAATATTTCATATATTATATAACAAAAGGTGAAATACCTTATATTTGATTAATTTGTTATACCTTAAAACTTATTTAACTTTGTTGCTTAAGTAAAACTTCTAATGTACACGCTTGTTAAGAAGTGACAAACGTGTCATACGTATGACTAATTAATTTAAAGGTGCCTGCTTTTGAAGGCCAATACCTTTCCATGGTCCACCTTTAAACCTCATGGACACAGACCCGTCCCTATTCAGATATCCGTACCATTCTCCTCGCTTCTTGTCAACGTGCTGAAAACGTGAACCACACGATTAAAAAAGTGAATAACAGGAAATTGTCCAGGTACCGATAAAAGGGTACAAACACTTCAAATGACGAACAACAGGTACTTGTCAACGTGCTTAAAAATTATACCAAACGTGCTGAATTTGTTTTGGAATTTTGGTGAATTGCAATACAATTATTACTACTTCTTCTGCAGCTGCGACTACTGCTGCTGCTGCTACTGCTGCTGCTGCTACTACTACTACTACAAATACTACTTCTACTACTACTTCTACAACTTCTACTTCTACAACTACTGCTACTGCTGCTACTACTACTACTACTATTACTACTACTACTACTACTACTACTACTACTACTACTACTACTACTACTACTACTACTACTACTACTACTACTACTACTACTACTACTACTTCTACTTCTAGTACTACCTAATAATAACAATAATAATAATAATAATAATAATAATAATAATAATAATAATAATAATAATAATAATAATAATAATATTATTATTATTATTATTATTATTAATAATAATAATAATAATAATAATGATTATTATAATTCTAGCAGTTATAATACTACTATGACAAATAATAATAACAGTTATAACAATAACAATTATAGAAAATCATGAACATAGACAATCTCAATACAGAGTAGTAACTTGTGACATTTAAATGTAAAAATTATTAACATTTGAGGAGCAGTAGTCATAAACACGTGCAAACATATCGAGGTGGTCCCCGTCACGTGTGTGTTGATAAGCCATCAGGAAAGCGACCATTGTCTCCGTGTGTACCCACCACATCTTCATGTTCCATTCTAGCTGCACTGGACTGCACATGAACATATCGGAACACGTAAATAAACAAAGTAAATACCTGCGATCATTTTAAATAATAAAATACTGACGGATGTTAGCAAAAAATGTCTTCTGCCAGTCTTTTGGTGAGTGCTTTACTCATATATTCTGTATACTTCCTGCCAGCTTACGTGTGTGTATAATTAGTCAACACTCCGATATGATGCGTTTTAAACACGAACAACATAACTGTGCGTGATATTTGGTCAAATGTGTTTTTAAAATACGACGTGTCTGTGTTGTTAGGTTGTTGTTTTTTATAAAGTGAGATGTGACCAAACAAAATTATTTCTTGTTTAAATGTTTTAATTGTTTTGAATTTGTAAAGAATGTCTATCAGCGAAAAATGTCCTGCTTGCATGAACTGTTTTAAAATGGAAATGAAAGATGTCGATTTACAGACATGTATCGAGTAATTTTCTTGCAGAAAAACTGGACGAAAACAATTTTGACGTGTATCTATACCAACACTTTGCTGTGTTGAGCAAATATGGAGTAAACAGAAGAGTTGTTCGAGCTTATAACAATATCGGCGGGGATATGCTTGACGTAGGGGTACACATTTTGTATGTTGGAAATAGCAGTCATTTTGAAGTTTAACAACACTATATGTGTTATGTTGAGTGTATAACAATTTAACTGCTTATTATGTCTGAAGCGAGACCTATATCGATACATTGTATTGTTACTCTTCTTTTGTTTTGAATTGTAGAGGACGTTACCGTGAGTGATAAAATATAATGTTGATGTTACTACGCATGGTTCTATTCAGTTAATTTAATATGTGGAGGAAATATCTTTTAATAATTTAACGCAAATATATTGATCATCTCACCAAAGATTTGTTTCACAAAATATAACATAATAAATAATATGTTAGTGTAATTGTGTTTTTGAAAGTATCCAACTCATCTCAGAAAGGCTTACACAGCGACCTTTTTTTCAACTTGTTGCATACACACAAACTTTGAAACATCTCTTAATAGTTCATTGTTTATTTAAAAGGATTTCTCGATGACATTAAGAGTGATGGTCCCAGGTATAATTATTTATGTTTCTGTAACCTGAGTCATAGTATATGCCATAGTCATGTACACAATAACAAAAGGGTGGATACGAATCCTAATTCAAAATTCTCTTCTTAGTTCTCGGGATTAGCCCCGGTATGACTCAGTACCTGTATCTATCGGCATCTAGAAAGTAGTAAAGTCCCCCGCATTCATCGTCCCAACCTCTGGCAAAAGGGCCATTCATAAATTGGTCGATTGCCTTTTGGGCAAGCTCGTCATGACCGTTTTGTTTTGCGTACCGCAAAAGGAACCAACCGGCCTCTATTGCATGACCTGTATTCATAGAATAACATGTTTATGTCCATGGTATGGTAATATCTAATACAGAAAATAAATAAATTTAACATACATTGTAAATTACAAATATTGTATAGCAATTATTATCTAGTTTCGAGTTAAGTTAGCGTTATATTATTCCGCACAGAATCTGAATTTTCAAAAATGTTTAGTTTCTACATCAACAAATGTTCACCCACACAAACTACCAGAGGTTAATGAATTTTCAAAAGAATATTTCCAGATAACTTTACTTAACAGTTCTAGCTGGCAGTAACACACTACCTGGTATCATGAGACGACCCAGTGATCCCGGAAGTTCCGTTCCTGAAGTGCTTACGTTTTCTAGGATCACAGTCCCCTCGCGCTGAAAATGTGATACATGAAAAACCGTAAATCCATCGTTGTTACCAGAGAACGTAACTTAACATTTGAACATGTATACAATACAAGTAAATCAAGCCTACGCGACGTGCATGAATATCAGGTATCCTTAAGGCAACAGTTCAATTTTGATTGATCTTTGGTATGAAAACACATATTAGATGATTGTCTATTTAAAACGATACATTAGTTTGATTGCATTACGAAATTATTGATCTGCGTTATATTGTCGACACGCGGATCATGACATATTCTAGACACTGGTTTAATTTCGGAAATAATGAAGTTAGCAATTGAACAAATGTTTTGATAGAAATGCATGTGTTAAAACAAAATAAAAAAACTACAACAGCAAAGCCAACGTTTTCTAATATAACAGTTCACTCTCGTTAGAAGTTGGCAAATACATATTGTCCACTTAGCGGTTATGACATACCGGTATTTGTTATTTTATGATTCCACGTTTTAGAATAAAGAAGTAATCAACTGATCAACTGGTCAAATGTCCGATACAAATGCAAATATTGACATTTGCAAAAGAATTAACAGCAAATTGGTAACTTGAATCCGATGTATTATGAAAGTTGTTTTATATTTAAAGCTGCTATATTTATCAATAAATAAATCCGAACCAGTATTTAACTTGAATTCGTTGTATAAAGGAAACATGTAAAATAGTAGCATCTTATATTTGTTTATGAACAGTCGTAAATTACGTAATAAGCCAACAAATAACGAACAAAACTACCTTTGATTTCAAACATGTATTTAAGACTTAAATCATGCAGTTTCTAGTACTTTTTGTGTTTTAGACACATACATAATTGTGATCTAATCAACGAGTTGAACATGTTTGGGTTTAACATTTTATTTGTAAATCAGCACATCTATAAATTTCGCTTATCGACAACTTCAAATGTTTGGAAAGATCATTCTTCTATAAAAACATAAACCACAAAACATGTTGATCTACTAGTAAATTGATGTGCGTCTGTCTATCCAATAAACATCCCGAACTATAAAGTGTAATGGAACGACATTGTTTCAATTTACTACAACTGCATGGGAGGTCAGACATATTTTATTGAATACCGGGTCAAAATGTTCACTAAGTTTATTCTAAGCACCTGAACATGCGACAGCGCTTTTTGCACGCTCCACTCCTGTATGTCGCGGTACCTGGCACCGAGGGACGGGTCCAGGGTTTGAAGCTCGTGTGTCACACACAGCAGCATCATGGGTACCGCCAGAGACTCAGACCTCGCCTCACCAGCCAGCGGCGGACGCCCTAGTCGGATGTCCGTGTCGTCCTCGCGTACCCAGTGAATGAGTCTGTCCATCATTTGGATTGCCTCGGTCTTTAAGTAAAATTGTATAAACTGTATTTATATTTAACTTAATTGATTCTAATATTAGATCATAAAATTCCACGAAAATATGTTCGATATACAAAATAACTATCATTCAATAATTGTCTATATTTTACGCAAGTCATAGTTTGTCAATCTTAAACACGCGATCAACAGGGCACGAACAAAATAAAGGTAGTTGTATAATGTGCTTCATACTGGGATCCCCGTATATATTTCGAATGCCTTAAGCGCTTTTATTTTAAATTATAAAATGTATGACGTTTATAGTGTGACGTCATTACTGTGACGAATCATACTAGATTATCCCCAAAAGATGCCCTGCGATTGGAACACCCCAACCCATGTGCATTATTTTTTGTATGTCAATTATCTACTGACCCAACATCCGTTATTTTAAGTATGACAACGCAAAATCCCACCTTGTACAATTCTTGTTTTGTCGCCTTGGCCATTTCGGACATAGCCATGGTGTAGAAGCATTCCGAGAATATCGTACGTTGCATTTTGATTGGTCTTCCATCTCGGGTAAGAATAAGATAACACCTGCCCGTCGACGCGTCCTTGGCGAACTTCATAAGAAACCCCGCCCCTGATTAAAAAACAAAGTTAATCAAAATCTGAACTCCTAATTTAAAAACAAAAACAACCTTAAGCTCTCGATGAAATCAAAAAAACACACACAGGGACTTAATAAGAAATTCTGCTCCTGATTATTAATTCAACTGTGAGCACTCTGGATGGTAATTGCGATGTCGATTCTTTAGCAAGCGTCGTCCGAGGAATGCTACCTTTTTCTGCGGCGTGTAGCACAGCTTGAGTGTTAAACTGTTCCTCCTCGTTATACAACTTAGCGTACATCCACACCTGTAACGAGGAAAATGCCACCTTAAATATTGAAACATGTCACATTAAATATTGCAAAATATTTTTTATGTGTCGGCATGAACGTTCGTGCTTTATAAAATGACGTTTTTCTGGGCTCGTTAAATCGTGGATATCTGATATTGGAGGGACAAGAGGAATTTGTGTTTGTCATTTCCGATATATTCCTGTTATATTCTGCAAAGGTTTACGCACGAAATCAACGAGAATTAATGTCGTATGAATAATTATTATTTTCAGTATCGGTCGCAGGTCGTTTTGTCGTTCTTTCCTTTTTTAGTCAATTGTTTTATGTTTTAAAGCACTTATTCGTATTCAGTTTTCGAGAAATACATGCAGCATGTCGTAATTTATGTATGAGCAAATTAGATTCATGATAAGTTACATGGTGTTCTATGGTGTTCTAGGTTTGTCAACGGGGGGGGGGGGGGGGGGGGGGTGAAGGGGAGAAATTATCATATCAAGGGGAATATAATTAATCAGTCTTAACATTTAAAAGCAAAACTAAATTTACATTATACAAATATATTATGCATTTTTATACATTTTATCAATTGCGGAATTTGGTTTATAGATTGTTAATATTGTATAATTTTTCATTTGCATTTAAACCAAGATATCACATTTCAAGCACGTTCGTACCCATCTCTGTTCGTACCTGCCGGGCCTGAAGCCAAACGTGTTTTGTTTCGTCATACACGGTTCCGTCTTCATCAATGCAATTGAAAAAGCCTCTATAATAGATGTTTAAAAACATAAATCAATCTTATAAACACACTACGATTAAAGTTCTGAAGTAATATCAGAGCCACGCTATGGGAATACGGAGCTTAATGCATATGATTAAGTGCCATCCCACATTAGCCTGTGGAGTCTGCAATATTTCGTTTATGGGAAGTCTCTGCAAAGCAAAAATCCAGTTAAGACTGAAAGAGTGGTATTTAAATAGAATGTGCGGACAACATAGGCTAAAACAGGCGTATATGAGATGACACTTTATGGACATGCATCAAGTACAGTTTTCCCAGAACGAGGCTCATTCACCAGAATAAGCAAAACACTCTTCATGATATAATAAGCATATATCGTAGAAACATATTACAACAGTAATTAAATATATATAAGTGTGCTTTTTTCTCCGCCGAAAAATTGTTTGGAGGGGATAGAGTAATAATATCCGTCCGTCTGTCTGTGCGTCCGTCCGTCTGTGCGTCCGTCCTTCCGTCCGAATCTTTTTCCAGAGCATAACTCCAAATCTTTTCAATGAACTTACTTTAAACTTAGAATATAAACAGATAGCAACTAGGAGAAGTGAAGTGACCAAAAACCATAACTCTATTTACCTTAGTTTTTGAACTATCTCCCTTGATATAATTTCAAAGTAAATTTTTGTACGGAGCATAACTCTAAATCTACTGAAGCGATTTACTTGAAACTAGAAATATAAACAGATGACAACTAGGAGAAGTGAAGTGAACTTGAACGATAACTCTTTCTGTCCTTTATTTTTGAATTACCCTCCTTATTTTATTTTATTTTTTTATTTATAGTTATAAATTATATTTAATTTTATTTTATATTAAATATTTTAGCTTTTCAATTTTTAATATCCTCCCTTATCTAATTTAACAATAATATAGTAATTTGAACACTGAAGTATTCACTGTAAAATGAATCGATGAGTTTAAGGAAAAATACAGTGATCAAGTAACTGTTTATAGACTTCTTTCTTAATGACCTCCCTTTCTTTCATGTCAATGTAGTTTATTCTCTACAGCATAACTCCAACACTAAAAACTAATGGATCCTTGAAAAATAAATAGATGACAAAGGTGCCATGTTTTTCAAATATCAATCTACTCTCTAAAACAAATGTTGGCATACAAGCAAACACATTTTGGCTGGTTTTGGCACTACTGTGACACGCTCTTGTTAAAGTTTCGAACGCTTGGTTTCTCGTGAGAATAATGAATGTGATAAATTCACCTGTCTAATCATGAAAGTCCAGAGAAATCACACAGGACAAACTCTTATAAACAACCGCGAGTATTGTATTCAATATAAGATACCTAACCCTTATTTATCGTCGCGCGACTTTTTGCAACCAGAACTCCATACACCTTACCCGTATTCATAGTCATGTGACTTGATCAAACACAACTGCATACATCTTACCCGTATTTATCGTCGTGTGAATGTGTCAACCAGAACTGCACACATCTGGTCAGATCCTCACTTATGTCGTCGTAAAACTCTTTAAGTCTTTTCTCAGCCATCTGTAAAACCCCGAAATTGAGTTTTTAATTTAAAAATAAATCCGACGTTTTTACAAAGGGATAGCAAATGTTTGGAGTTTCATTATGCATATATACCGTTTAAGATACGATCATATCTCCCGTCTGATAACAATAATCGCTCTACGCTGTATACAATCACGTGGTCTGCTCTACTTGCCGTTATCAGCTATGAACGACTTTACAATCGTGATACATCGACTATCTCCGGATTCCTCCGTAAGATAGTGTATGTAGTAGATCGTCTTCTGATCTAGAATAACCATTTAAGTGTCCGTTACATATACACATGTTGTTTAGATGTTTTTGGTTTGTATAACATATACTAGTAAAATATAAGATCCAATGGATATTTGGATTGACTATTTACAAAATATGTTTGTAAGCAATCGTTTAGAAAACAAGGCATACATATAACGTTAACATTCACTGCAACCGAGTGGAGTACTATTATGCGGCGAGTTCACTTTAAAATGAATAAGGTTGATTACTGCAAATAGATGCGGTGTCAGCGCACATTATTTGAATGAGAAGCTTGGATTTTGTAATCTTCAAAAAATATTCGTTGAACAACCTGTAGTTTTTATAAATAATCAACTCAACAACACGTTTGTTTTCAATTAAAATAGGCTGTTTTATTCTTTGCTCTCATTCACAATATATGCGTATTGATGTCAATAAGTATGTTTTTGTTTTTTTTTAAATCCCGCAGTTAATATATTACAGTTGTTTGTTTGTATCAACAATAAGTATCAACTATATGTATTCTGGTCAATAATTGTGACTTAATTGTTTAATGATTTAAATTACGTTACGAAATCTTATTATACTTTCCGACGCATTCTTTTAAATGTGTTATTGCAGTTTTAAGTTCTTCTTGATAGTTCACATAGAAACACACGCTCTAAATATAACCCTAATATCAATGGTATTTAATTGGCTTGTAATTGATGCTTTGTGGTAAAACATAAACACGGGATAAATATGCAGTCAAGTTAACATAACACAATGTAAGGTGCATCTATTAATAACAGTTCACTATAACACGTGTGGCAAACATAACCGTTTGAACTAATATAAAAGGAAGATATATTAAAAGTGTGCTAAGTTCTCTGAAATTCTTTCACGTTTACATAACATTATAATAAGCGTAATAACGCTTACATAATGAGCATATTCGTAAGATTATATGACATGCGGATGCTACACTCATGTTGATTTACTATTTTTATGTGCTAAATATTGGTAGTTGTCAAATGCCAGTTGTGTTTCGACGACTCTTAAACAACCGAAGCTCCATTTTAGATTGCTTTTTTGCACTCGTTTTTCTCAAATGATCATTTCAAACTGATACGTGTCTATTACCCGTCCCATGGTGATTAACGGAAATCACAAAAAAGAAACTATTTTCGCTTTTCCTTATTGATTGTTATTATTTGTCAATTACCATTTGATGGATAGTAAAGAGGTGGATTTGTCAAAACTACAAAACGGGCGATCAATTTATGAGGAAAATGAATACGGAAAATTGAATGGAAACATGCATATTGTTTAAGACAGACAAAAGGTACTTTTTCACGAACTTAACTTTTATTCTATGGTCTACTGAATAATTGGAATGTTTCTACGTAAACTCGATATGTTCAGGACGGGGTTCAGGGTCCGTTTGATAGTCAAACTCAGATGTAGTTCGTGACATCCACGAGTAGGAGGTTGTTAACATGAAAGCCATGCAGCTCAGCCATGGCTGGAATTGTATTTTGTGGCTATTACTTTTATACAGTTCTGTGAAAAGAATAATCATGTTATCGACAGGTAAAGCATTTGATTTCTCTAAAGTGTGCATTCTTTAATAATTAGGACACTATTTATATCACTAAATAACAATTTACGCTTGGAACAATAAAACTGTTGTTAAGATGAACTTGATAATTAATAGTACATTTCTTTTTACATGTTTTTAGTGATACACTGTCTTTAAGCATTGAATGAATTGACTATTGTGCTCTCATTACGAAATAAATATAAATATATTCAAAAAATATTTGTTTAAATAAGAGTTGAAAACGAACATAATGCATACGTTACATTTAAGACTATACAGGTTATTTTGTACCACTTGCTTATATGTTTTAGCCGTATAAATAATTATGTCTTTTATTTTATTGCGTACACATATTTGTACAGTTAATATGACTTTAGTCCATTTCACGTTATTTCAGTGGTTTAACAATTTATAATTTATGAAAATCCTATATGTTTTATATAAATGACAAAATGTGGAAGATATACAGGATATATGTTTATTATGTAGTTATGCGAATATTTACGATAGACGTATGTGCTCCGATTACTCCAATATTTCCTTCTTAACATGACACACTATTCTATTTGGGTAGGTTTTTTAGCGGCGCGGGTATACGACATTTAACTGAATTCATGTTTTAACCACGATACTTCCGTCCGCAATTCTATTTTTATTAAGAAAGATCTATCAGCATGCGCATGCGTGTATTAATAGTTCTGGCTCCAAATTGCAGATTTACTAGTAAAAAAAATTGACAGAGCAGTGACCCTTACATACTGCGTTAACAGTATCATATATATCACATTACTGCATTTAAATTTTAAGTATCAATTAAATATTTTGAATGGTTCAATGTTTACATCAAATACGACAAAGTTATTTTTTGTATATCACGGTTAGGTTTTATAGGGAACAAGACAAATACAGGAATGGTATTCATAACCATCAATATATTCTAAGCGCAATGCCTTTACCGACACGTTTACTTGTGTATATGTCTGTAGAGAAATAGGAAATTTCAAAAAATGAACACCTTTATGTAATACTATAAAGCATAGAACGTCAAGACGTTTTCTATTGATCACTAGATACCCGTCGAAGAATCAACGGTAAGTTTTTCAATTCTGCTCAGTTAAGGAATGTTTAACACATGCGATAACTCGATTTATTAATTCTGGTCTTGGCGGGAATTTGTTTCATCAATTAATTGGTCGTAAGGACGAAACAGATCAGGGAACATTAGTGTTCTTAATTCTAAATTCACCTATACATTCCACAATTTAAAACGAAAATATTAACGCCACTATCGCTATGTTTTATTTAAAAAGGTAAAAAAAACGAATTGTGCCTATGTGTCTTATGAACGAATATGCTAATTTTGATGCCCCATCAGTGAACATGTCTTGTGTACATTCACGATTTTTATGTTGCACAGCAGACAATTATTTTCAAATGCATAAAGTCTTATTATGTTAATGGTATGGCTCTATGTCTTCTAAACTGTTTATCTTGTTTAATTCAAGTGCATTTTATCTGTCTTGTAAAAATAATGCTATGGTTTTAAGACGCTATAGTATTCATTGAATATGTAATATTCATACCCGGTAATCCGCAAAGAAGAATGTCAATTCAATAATAATAGTAATCACAGGCAAAACAGATCGTTCACATTGTATTCCAGGAAAGTCACTTAATCAGCTGTGACAATACACATACCTATAAACATGTGCGTACACGAAAGGTCTGGGAAAGTTGAGAAGCTTATATTACCAAATAAACATTATCACAACATGAACTCGAATAATATATTGGTGTTGATAATGATAATACTGTTTTTTACAATATTATGTTATGCTTTCGTCTGATGAATATGACATTTGCCCGCAGACGTTTTGATACCACGTCCAGTTTTAAGGAGTAAAACATAACAAATAAAATGCGGGAACATTCCAAACTTCGCGTAGATATTTGAACTGATCCGAGCATATCTCGTATTCAACCTCCGCGCAGAGATTTGACTGGTTCCAAGAGTATATTGTACTCAATCCTTAAGTCAGTTCCTCCCGCGTGATGATTGTCGATTCAAAAAATGGTGTTCTTAGACATTATTTCAAATATATATTTACTTTTACATTTATCTTTGTAAACCATTAACGTATTGTCCATTATGTTGTACAACTGCGACATTAAAAAAAAAACAGAAGCCACATCCTGATTATTTTCCAGATTTGGAAGGATTTTTAAATACATTTTATGTCGTTATCTCGACATGGACGGTTACCTTTGCTAGGTTATTCTAAAACTGCAGACAGAGTTACAAGATATGTTTCATTTTTTACTAACACGCAACTGTCATGTCTTAAGTCCATTCAGTTTTGGTATCACTATCAACAATATAATTTGTTAGAGGCATTCAGCAAGTATTAAATTATATTGCAGAAAAAGCTGGTAAAATATGTTAAAACATACATATTTAAAACAGTAATGTAACATACTTGATCAGAATTACACGCATTTCTCAAACGCTTATGATATACAATTATATAGCGATACATGTTTTATGCACAATAAAGGTGTTGTTAACATCAAAACGGTATATGCTTTGTTATCAGATTCTTGGTAAAGTATGCTGATGTGCTCTGGAGTTTGTATGTTCATACTGCTGTAGATAATCAGGCAAATGCGGGAATGACAGTCCTTGTTGCAAGTCACGCACAAAGGGGCTTGCAGTTTTGACAATGGCTGCGCGCGCTTTTCGACTTGAAGTTGGATCGGCTTCCCTAAACTACCTCAATTTCTCTTTGCATCAAATGTCGCCAGGCGGTGCGATCCTCGACAAGAGTCTCCCATGTATCTGTAGCGATGCCGCGGGCTTTGAAGTCTGTCTTGCGGGCATCATTGTATCTGAAGGCTGGGTGACCAACGGGTCGCGTGTCACTGGTCAGCAGGTCGGACATAAAGTCCTTTATAATTTATATTGTAAATTGCATACGAATTCTAATAAAAACAAGAATTTATCATGATCGCAATTATAACTTGATGATATACTATATCTGCACAATTCGTATAACTGTGCAAAAAAAAGAGAGGACATCACACTGTAAAACAAGTCTGTTTAATAAATTGAAATGAAAGACGCCATTAACTTTAAAGCGGGTTCATTTTAAACCTCAGAGTATATTCACGATACAAGCAGTTACATTGACTTAAAATAAAAACTGTGAATAAATAAAACATATCATATTGATATCCTTGAAATTCATTTCAACTGCGTAACTCCTTAAATATAACACGCGAAATCTTTACCTGTATCAAGTGCACATACCTGTTTACCCAAATAAAGCACAGCGATACTGTACAATAACTTCTTGTATTCATTCGATATGCCTTATTACCATCGGTTGTAAAATCGCAGGCGGGAGATGACACGGGATTAACATAAATACAGTTAAGAAGAATTTGGATAATATGCAACTGTTTACAAATGTAGTCATTAAACAAAGCTGAAACTCTAGGTGTCCGAAAAATAAGAGTCAAGCAAAATCATTAATTTGGCTAAGCAAGTTAAAATCTCGTTACAGCAAATTTAGAGTTAAAACATGGAATAAATACGGAAATAGAAGTAAGTTGTTTGTTCTTTAGCCGTCCCACCCCTTATGTGTCGTGGATTGTTTGCAACCATATTTACAAAAAAACTGAATAGAAACGGAAGCCAATGATCCCGTTTTAAGTCATTTCACTGATTATCCGGACCGCTTAAGTAAAGGTTTTCCGAAAATGCACACATTTAACGTTGCTTAATATATATTTAAATTAAACAAACTGTATGTAATTATTTAACGGTGTTTGTAATTGTTTGGTTATCAGCTGTGTTAATTGTATTTTTAGTAGCAGCTCAATAATTCACATCCACATCATGTGCTAATTATCGTCAGTGTACAGTGCACACACAGCTTGTCAACGATACTAATATATATATATATATATATATATATATATATATATATATATATATATATAGCGGTTACGATTCAGTTTCACATATCTGTTGGTTATTAGCGCATTTCAACCAAACCATATTACTAGCATGCCCTTTCAGGAATCGTTGTAAATAATGTTCATTCTAAGTAGCTCAATAATCATCATCATCATCATCATCATCATCATCATCATCATCATCATCATCATCATTATCATCATCATCATCATCATCATCTTCGTCGTCGTCGTCATCGTCGTCGTCGTCGTCGTCGTCATCATCATCATCATCATCATCATCATCATCATCATCATCATCATCATCATCATCATCATCATCATCATCATCATCATCATCATCATCATCATCATCATCATCATCATCATCATCATCATCATCATCATCATCATCATCATCATCATCATCATAATCATCATCATAATCATCAGTATCTTCTCCTCCATCATATCTATCATGAGATCCCCATTCGTTTGGTCGATTTGCGACAGGGCGAAGGACAATTTATGAATTACTCTATGCTTGAAATAAAACATATAAAAGTAGTCGAGCGCATTTACTGCAATTGAAAGAGGCAGTAATGTCATGTATTTATACATTATAAGTCTCATGCTATTTGAGTGTGTATCCTTCTTAAATACTAAGATAAACTAAGTAAATTGCACTTCAAATAAAATGTTCTTAAATTCATTCAAACATGAACTCATTAAATGAAGTAGTCAATTGACAAGTGAAAACGTGTCTTTATTTCTTCGTTTATAGACGTATTGAGTGCAGATGCGTTGCATATAAATTACGAGGAGCTCAGTTCTAGTTTGAGTCGTTCATTATGTTTCACAGTTGGGGGACTTTGGAGCTTAAATGGATATAAAAATGAATATTAAAAAATATCTGAAACTATCATCGCTACATAGTATTATTTTGTTTGTAATGTAGTCTGTACAAATCTTAGAAAACGTTTTAAACATCTCTGAATGTAACATGTTAAGGTTAATCCAGATAAAACTTGCTTGTTATTTTTATATTGACAAAATGAAGAGTTTGAAACTCTTTGAAGCCACTCTAGAAGCCACATGTATTACTAAATAGAAATTAAATTTGTGTAAAACGTTAATCTTGAAAATATATGAGCTAAATTAAAATCTAGGTCGACAGCATCCATGAAAAAGGTCACCAAGTCCCCTTTATAAAAACACTAGTTACCATTCTTAGTATTAAATACACCGGGTCTTCAATAATTGATGGACCGAGAGCTCAGCTGATCGTTTAAGGGCTAACATGACCCTCTTGTGTATGATGTCTTTTTTATGTATTGCTCAAATTGTTTTTAAAAAATGTGATCACTTAGAGTACGGTTAGGTTTCCATCTGGCGACATCCATGTTTGTTATGGTATATCAACAATATCAGTATGCATAAATAATAGATACTCCGCAGCATTTGAGAAATATTAAGATTCATGATGAAATTAGCTGAAGTTAAACTATGCATAACTGATTAATGTTCAGGAATAAACTTGAAACACATGGCGTTTAGTGCAATGTAACCTTTCCCAAATGTTTTCAGATTACCCGTGTAAGCGGAAACAGACGGAACTAAGACGAAACTGACATTAACGGTAGGGTAAAGTATGTAAACGAATATGTGATCGTCTGTTTTATTTAACAAAACGATTGTTTTCAAAAGAGAATGAACACATCTTCCGTCAAATTGTCAAATATTCAAACATATTTTTACATCTGATCCTGAAAGCAGCACAACACTTTCAAGCGACACACAAAACAACTGTACATCATGGGAAATCCCCGGAATATCTCCCAAATTCCATAAATACTTACTTTCAGTTTAAAGAAAATCCCCATTCAATCCATACTTTCGAGTTCATTCGATTTATAAACCGAGTGTTACAATGTAGTATGACTGTATACATTCGAAAAAAACTGGTAAAACGTGTTATGAATTATTATGTATATTATTATAAAAAAATAATCGCTGGTTTAACGGAGGAAAGATTATTATTGCAATCTTATTATTAAACGATTCGTCCGTGAATGAAACAACGTTCCAGTCGGTACGTGTCCATCGCTTATGAAGTATCGTCCAGTTGAGCCTTTCTTGTCGGTGGCATTGTGACAACGGCACCCGAACGTAGGGTCTGTAGGCACGTAATCCTGACGCTCGCAATCGGTTGCGCACAGTCCTATTGCAAACGAGCGTCCCTGTAGTTTTGTACAGCCTAGCGGCAATCTTAACACTCGTCCTAAATCGATGACGCCTCGATGACGTCACGATGTAATTGTTTTCACGTTGGGTGGTCTTTTAAGGCCTACCGGAGCGAGGTCGGTCTTTAGCGCTTACAGTTTGCTGATACCGTGTCCTTAGGCGACTTTCTGTACATCTATGGATACCAAAGTGATTGGCGACTTCATTTACGGGCATGCCAGCAACAAGCATTCAAAGCGCTTGTTGACGTCTTTCCAACGTCAGTCCTGGAACACGTCCCATATGGAATATCGATTTTTTATCTGGCTTTCTTTATGTCACCCCTCTACCAATCTACATATTCAAATCTTTTTTGTTTTTACAAAGCATAAATTGCTCTGCACGTGCACGACGTTGTTTTGTATTTTTCCGCCCGTATGCTTTCAAGGAACAGTATTACACACGAAAACATATTGAACCGATTTAAGGATCAACACCCCAACGAACTGCAGGATATTTTTGATACCGTAACATTAACCATGTAGCTAAACTTTTTTCCATCAGTATATTATATCTTTGATTATACGAGTCTGCATTCAGCTTTTAAGTTAGATTCGATTAATCTAAAATATAAATTAAATAAAAAATAGATCATCAAACATGTATACGCACTTGCGCTCTTAATTTGCAACAATAATTGTTTATGTGTTGTTAAAATTGAATATTTCATATGCTTAGTTTGAAAACCACTAAAACCAATTACTAAACAAACATGGTTATGTAAGATATGTAAGATAATTCTTAAATGAAGTGAAATGTTATTTGTGAATCGTGAATATGAAAATATGATGTTGACATACTAAGTCATATTAATGTAAAATATATATTCTATATGACGTGAAGGTTATTCTGAACGAATCTTCGCTGACAGCATTTCATAGTAAATAATCCTGGTGAAAAATAGAAAGTGTCTCCTCTTTAATTGAATTGCAAAGTGATTTATTGTATTCCAGTTGTATGTCAATACATTTTTGAAGAAACAGCTGCGCGCATGTTATAGAGCAGTCCTTGACGATAAATATGTCCGTTTACCCATACAGAAATCATATCACATGGCCATGGTTAAAGATGCCATGGTTAACCTAGTCGTTGCTTTGTTAATCGTGAACGCATAGTCGGCATGTCATCGCATCTTTAAGCGGTAGACAAATTAGTGCAAAAACAGCATTTGTCAGGAAGAAGTTCACTTGAATCAAAATATAAACATGATTAATGTTTTCTTATATTCACAACAGTAAATATCAATATGTTCAACCCATTTTAATATATAACGGTAAGATAATATTTAAAATATACAGTTCAACGGATTGATACAAACGAGTTTCAAAACAAAGTTGAACAACATTAGTCTAGTGTGTTTACTAGGTTAAAATGCCACTCGTCGAGGCAATACTATTCTTTTTGTAGGTAAGCATACAGTATTGGTAAGGTTTACACATATATAGGATCTGGAACATGTTGTCATATCATACCATATTTTATTAAACGAGTTCAGGAATTTTGTTGGAAAGCGAGCCTTTGGCGAGCTTATAAATGAATTTTCTGGACGAGTTTAATAAAATATAGTATGGAATGACGAGTATGGAATATAGTATGGAATGACGAGCGTCAGATATTTTTATTACATATTTTTAAATGAGCAAATTAAATAAATATTTACGCAAAAAATGATGAATCCCGAATGTTTTTTTACATAAAACGTAATTTCAGCAAAATAACAAAAAGCGATTGGTCAATCGAACGAAAACTAAGCTAATGAAAACGCTTAAAAAGTATATTACCCATGTGTAAGATAAAAATAATTGTAATGGTTATATTACATGGGACACATGGTATGGCATATGATGAACATACATACAAAATGATAATATTAACATATTAACATTGTGGTAAATCTAAATACGTCTTTTGAATATTCAGCAAGTCTTTCATTCATATTTCATGACAGGGATTTAATGCATTTCGGTCAATCAACTCAGCATGAGGTTCTAAAGGTTTGCATTCGTGATCAGCTCATGTTTGGCTTCTGTCGTCATGCGGTGTATGGTTTTTAATGTTCTGCTTGTAACCATCAAAAGTCATATATGCCATTCAAACTTAATGGAACTTGGTAACAATGTTTAACCTTTTATTACAAATGTAATGATGAGCACGTGCGTGTAAAGGTCAACAACTAAGACCCCTGGTCAATTAAAAAAAACTTGAAAACACTTAATAGTTGGTGAGAACATTTTTTCCAGAATACCTCCCACGAGTTTTAAATTAAAGAATGTGGAGCCAATATTAAACAAAAAGCGTGTCAACACTCTAAAGGCCACACATGTTTGCTCAATCTGTATGAATCCTGCTCAAAACATTCGTCCGACTTGATGTAATTTTCCCCATGGTATCAAAAACCAAGTAACTGTGTCATTTTAACTTAAAGGCTTGCGAAAGCTTCGAAGTGGCGAATGATCTTGAAACTGAAACTGGGTCAGATTATGTTCTAATGATATATTTACCGATAAAAGTAACACTTTTGAAACAGCTTCAAAATTAAAGCTGATCAGAACTATTACGTTCATTGGGGTCTCAGCTGGGCGCCGAATTGAATTAAGCCTTCTTGTTGACCTTTTTAAACTTGCCTTCGATGCTACATAAGCGGTAACTGGTGTTATGTTAATCTTTGTTTCTTGTAAATAGCCCAATAATAAAAAAGAAAAAACGTATTAAATCAATTGTGTTTACATTCTATTGTGCGAGCTGTTTTTTCTCAATTTCAATACACATGGTGGATATTCTAAAAAAACATAACCACAAAAGGGTAGACCCACTTATTAATTTGTGTGTAGAATTTGTTTATTTTTTATTTGTTTTTATTTTATGTTTATTCTGAACATAGTCAAAACATAAAAAAATGTTGCGTGTTTGGAAATTTACATGAACGTTTGCATTAAACAACCAATACAAAACAAAAGCATTGATATTTAAATATAAATCAGGGCATCTTTTTTTATTTTGTATCGCTCGAAGATACGAACGATGGAAATAACGAATACAAATAAATTGCATTGTTCAACATATTACAAAGTGCATATGTCTCTGCTAAGTAGATCTGGTACTGTTTCTGCGCACTCCCAAATGCACGTCACTTTGCCATGGTTCTGAGCAGAGTTCGTATTCAACCTCTGTGCAGTAATTTGACTTGTTATGAGCGCAGTTGCTATTCTCCGCGAAGAGATTTCACTAGTTCGAAGCGTAGCTCATATTCAACAGCTCGTGATACGTAATTTTAATCGTTCCTAGCGTATTCTGTATTCATTTCTGACGTCATTTTACACCGTGAGATTCTGGTCGATTTTAAACATGCAGTTATTATGAATGATTGTAAATAATTCTGTCTCATATCCAATCCTTCAAACTAATAAACATTAAACATTTCCCTAGAGGGTACGCATAACTTAGACGCTTATGCGAAACCATTGTATACCATTGTTTTAAATAATATACAAACAATACTAGGTTTAAAAAATATATTATGGGTAAAATACAAACAAAAATACCTTGAAAAGGTATTAAACGTACGTTAAAACATGGTGCACACAAGGCTGATAAATGTTCAAAATAAGTATTTAAAACAGATTAACTCCATACGAATAGCAAATGACTTCAACGCTTATGCTATACCAGTAGAAGTTGAATATAGGATACACAATGAATTTTTTTTTTAAATGTAAATGATATATATCATCTATGGTTTATGTCATTATACTAAATAACATACATTATTCATGATCGCAATTATGTATTGATAATATAATATATTTAATCGAGTCAAATATCTGTGAAAGGCAAAAACAACAACAATTTCACCTTGCAAAACAGTGTTGTTCAATGCATGTGCACATCTATATAGTTTTTTAACCTATAGTGACATGCCGAGGACGACAGCCATTTTCTGCCAATGAACACAATCCCGTTATAATAATTACATCAGACAATAAGTGTTAAGGTGATGTTACATACAAATTAGTCACAAGTAATAGGTCAATTTATTCACAACACAATGTTTGGTTTACATTTTTAAATAATACCAAACAAACTTATTTGTGTCACCAAAACTATGTGTGTTTATCCTTCTATTTTCCTGTTTGGCGGATTTTGCTCAAAATTTGACAGCTGGAATACGTTAATATGTAGATGATGATAGTATATGTTACGTGTAGTTTATAATAAAAACGTTATGTACTGAAACTGTCTTTATGTATGAGGTGAAAAATCGGAATTCGATACAGGTTTGGCTGGAATGTAGCTCACGATTTGTGCTGTATTACTTTATAAATGTGTTCTCATTTCTCAAAGCCCCTTACAATTTTGTTGAGCGTTTGTGTTATGTAGCATATGGTTAACTAAAGGCAAACTAATAAACTTCCTCATTTTTCCAATAATATTTAGAAGAAGACATGTGGATGGAAGGTTAAGCTGGTTTTATTAAAATAAAGATTTTTCTTTACACTAAACTTTCGCAACACGATGACATGCTTTAAGTACAAATTTAGATCTCTATCATGTGAAACATTGCAATAGATACATTGAAATGTCACTGTTTCGGTATAAGTAAAATCGTTTTCAAGATACATACATTCCCTGACTCTGTCTTCCACTAATGATTGATAAGGTGTATATAACGTCCTTGAATTGGCTGTGTTTAACTGCTATCAACGTACTAACAATTGTGAATGCTTCCCAATACATAGTTTGTCTTTTGAAATGTATGAAAGGTATTATGAAGGTGAATCAAACAAAATGCTACACATTGAGACAAATAAAAAATACCGCTAAATCCGAATTTTAAATAAATAAGGATCTTTGTCACAGAATGACACGTCACAGATTTGATCAGTGTTTGTTGTCAAACTAAACACTTATATACGAAATTCCATAAATATACAGATTTGTAAATAAGTTATTATAATTGAATGTCAATGTGTCTATTGTTTTCGTTTCAGTTTGTGTGTATCCATTACCAAAGCTAAATTGTGTACACTGAAATACGACTGTTTGGATGGTTGAGAGGTAATCCAGACTGTAGTAGTTATTGTGCAAAATTTGAAATGTAATTGAACTTATTCAAATAGCGTAAACTTTGTTTTTAAAATGCAATCACGCATTACAAAGAGATGTACTATGTAAAAGGTGTGATGCCGATCTCCAAGTCTTTTGGAAAAATACAACAACGAATGGGTAGGTACGAGAAACACTGGTACATTTTGTGCACGAATTGAAGTTTCGATCAAATAGTTAATCCCCTTTTTATATAGTACAAGAATGTATACTTAAATCGCTAGTGCCCCACGTTATGTCCGTGTGTCCGTCCTTCGATTTGTCCGAGTTTTCATCCGTCTACATGGCATCGGTGATACCCTTTGTCAATCCTTTTAATGATTCGTGTCGTGGTTATGATTTTTTTAAATTGTCTTCATCTCGCATTTAGTTTGTTCCTTTATATATCTCATATCGGAGTGTTTCTATTGAACATCTATCACTCCATGCTTTTTCAGCGTATTAGAGAAGCGCCTCAAAGTCGATGAGGCAACTCTCTGGTGTATGTACATTTCAGAGTTGTCTGTAGTCATTGATTGGTTGGATGGTTGGATATGTGTACGATCTGCATTTGTTTCCTCATTGAAATACAAGTAGACTTTGTAAACAGGAATATGATCTGTCTTTTATTTATCAAAAATAAAATTAATTCCAATGAAATGTAAATTACAGAACTATAATTATACATGTGAAGAAAAAACCGGGGGGATAAGTTAGTCGAAACACTACAAGAAACTGTTTGGCATAGGAAATCCCCGAACAATCCGTGTCTTCTTACTTTGCATTTTACTCGAGATCATATTGGATTGTCAATTTGCACAAATTCAAACAAGCAGGCATGTATAACTATTCATTTAGTATTACTTTTTACTTTATTATAAATTATAATTTCGCCTTGTTTATCTTTTGCGGAATTAAGTGTTTTAATATAAGTAGTTATCATAGCAGGTATTCAACCATTTACAAGTTATAGTTGTAAATATTATCCGTTATGATAAATTTAAAAATGCTGAATATTAAATTAAAATGTAATATTTTAACTTTGGGCTACATCAATGAGCATAAGAGTTATAATTTGCCATTATATAATTGGTTGACGAAAATCCACGTAACATGTACATTTCATGGGTTTTGACTATCTGCTCTATTTTTAAGAAAAATAACTTTTGCATAGAGATTCTTCCAAAATATGTTTTTATCAATAGTAAATCATTTAAATTCCTTTTCTGCACCAGAGGGCAATACACATGTTGGTAATATCTATACAGTCGTGTCACTGCTTGGACGTTTTTATGGACGACTAGTCTTTATGACTCAAATTATAAAACGATTTTAATTTGAGATTGTCTATAATACTGAACACTGCAAAATAGCTTTTTCTTCTATATTGCTTACCTATTTCATTACTATTTTTCAGTATGATCGCCGTGTTACTCGTAACTTTAATGTCAATGTATTTACCACAATTTTACAGAGATCGTATACCTATTTGCGCATGCGTCGTGCTAACTAACAGCTGTTTGTCATCGCTACTTCAATTTTTTAAAAACATTGTTTTTTACATTCAGGGATCATTTTAAGTGCTCATATCAGTTTGTTAACATATGTGTATGTTGTTCCTTGGTCTATGTTATTCTAACCTAGCCGTATTTGTGTGCATTTTCCATATTGTTTGGTGTTTACACACAGGTAAAATCGTGACATTGACCATCGACACCCGCCATTTTGGTTAATGTACATTTCAACAACAACAACAACAATTTCCCCGTACAGAATGTTTTCAGGTATTTTGTGTACAGTATTGAATACAGTCTTCTGTCTGAGGTGGTTTCCACAGGCAGAGGCTAACACAGTTAGTCCCTTTCTGAGTAAACAGGCAAACAGCTTACGTCCAGCCTCTGGGATCCTACCCCACCTGTCAAACCGTCACGTAACATGTCATTATTTTACTTATGTATCCTACTTATGTCCATGTCTCCCGATGTTGAAAAGAATCCCGGTCCCCATTATCCCTGTGGTTCCTGTGGAACTGAGGTAAGAGATAATGACCCAGCCATTGAATGTGACTCCTGTACAAATTGGTTTCACATCAGCTGTCAGGACATCAGTCAGACTTCATATGATTATCTTGTTGCCTGTGACGCGTTGTTTTCCTGGGCTTGCTCGATTTGTGATGCTGTGGATTTGTCTACCAATTCATCCTTGTCCGTGGATTTCCTGGAACTGCAAAATAGCTTTTCCACTTTCAGTGACCTTCGCACTGAATCACCCGACCCAAGACGACCAAGTACAAGGACGCCAGTCGAAACGATCCGTCAATCTTGTAATTTTTTTTATGATAAACAGTACCCAAAATTAAAAGTTATCCTAGTAAATTGTCAATCCATAGTGAACAAAAAGACTGAATTAATAGCTCTATTCGATCACCACCGACCATATATTGTTGTAGGATCAGAGTCATGGCTACATAACGATCATAAAGATAGTGAAATTTTTCCACAATGTTTAGGTTATTCCTCTTTCAGACAAGACAGATCAAGCAAAGGAGGCGGTATATTTATCCTCGTCAAAAGTTCCATCATCGCCAACGAGCAAAAACAACTAAAAACAGATTGCGAAATCATATGGGTAAAATTGCTTTTTGAAACATGTAAACCTTTATACATTGCAGCTTATTACAGACCTAAAGAAGCAGACACCAACATCTCCTTGGAATTTAGAAAATCTGTAGATCTTGCAAATAAATTATAAGAAAATCTCTGTATCCTAGGTGACTTCAACTACCCAAAATGCTTATGAAGTACAGATCATGCTCCATCTTTTAAACTCAATTGTAATTTTGCTAACCATTATGATGATTTCATCGACTTACTTTCAGATTTTGGACTGACTCAAATGGTTACTGATAGTACAAGAGGCGACAACATTCTTGATTTTTGTCTTACTACAAATCACACACTACTGGTGCGGTAGTCTAGTGGTAACACACTGGTCTACCATTCCAGAGGTCCCTGGTTCAATTCCTGGCCGGGGTACTGGAAATTTTAGAAATGCTTCAAGTGTTTCCCACCCAACTAGAGATTTACTGGTATGAAACCCAGGTAATTCTCGCGTGTATCGGTGCTATACACTTAGCACGTAAAAGAACCAATGTATCTATTCGCAAAGAGCTAGGGTATTGCACCCGGACTCCTTGTATCTCAATAATGTCTCTTCTGCTTGCTTTCTTTTCAGCAAAAACCAAAGAACCCCATTGGAAATAAGTGCTTGAACTTTCATGGGTTATCCTTGACCGCAAGGTCAAAGAAATACACACACTAAATGATATTTCTTGTCTTCCAGGTATCTCAGACCATCAAATTGTTTCCTTTACAGCCAGTGTTAAATCCAAACAAATGTGTTAAAAACCTAGAACAGTACACTTATATAAGAAAGCAGACTGGGATGGTTTCAAAGACAATATGGAGGATGTATCTTATGATATTTTGTCCAATCATTCAACAGCACCAGTAGAAGTCATCTGGGAGAAATTTTGTAATGCCATATCCACAGGTATTTCAGATTACGTCCCGACAAAAAAAATAGATCCAAAAGTCTCCCTACCGTGGATAACATAGCCCATCAAACATTTATTGAGAAAGATGGCCAAACTCTTCATTAAAATGAACAAAAAGAAAAACAACAAACTTACATCTAAATTTTAAAATCTAAAGCACCTGATCAATAAGACCATCACATTATCATATAATAATTACATTGAATATATTTTCGATTTAAAAGACCAATATTGAGCAACAGATGAATCAAGTTCAAAATTTAACATAAAATAACTTTTCAGCCTAATCAAGAGTGCCAAACAAGATGCGTGCGGTATTTCAACATTTTATGATAAAATTTCAGGTACTACAAAAATCCTCAAATAAAGACAAAGCAAATATCCTGAACCAGCAATTTTAATCAGTTTTTAGCCCCATGTCCCATCAAACTCTATTTCAATCTTGCCTTTCAGCCCTGGATAACTCTGATGTTCATTCTTCTTCACATTGCAGATACCCACTCCTGCCAGAAATTACTATCTCGGTCAACGGCGTACTGAAGCTTCTTTCCAACCTGAAACCCCACAAAGCTGCAGGTCCAGACAACATCAGGACACTAGTCCTTCAAAATCTGTTTCATCAAATCTCACCTATACTATCTCTTCTCTTTCAGAAATTTCTAGACACGGGTATCTTTCCGAAGATTTGGGCCACGGCAAATGTCGTACCTCTGTTCAAAAAAGGAAGATTCAGTCAACTATAGACTCATCTCACTAACCTGCATTCTTTGCAAAGTTTTAGAACATATTGTAGCTTCCAACCTCACAGCTCACTTTAACAAACATAACATTCTGTATGACCTTCAACATAGTTTCAGGGAACATCGATCCTGCGAAACTCAACGTATCCAACTTTTTGACGAACTGGCTCGCAATCTCGTAAACGGTCATCAAACAGATCTCATACTTCTAGATTTCAGCAAAGCTTTCGATAAAGTCAGCCACCTTAATTTACTTTTTAAATTACAGCAACATGGAGTTAACAAATCTACAGTATCCTGGATCAAGTCATTTCTAATAGATAGATCGCAAACAGTTGCACTGGAAGGAGCATTTTTATCAGAAGTCCCTGTAATATCGGGCGTGCCACAAGATCACTTGGTCCCTTACGTTTTCTTTTATATATAAATGACCTTCCTAACTCTATCTCCTCTCAATTTCGTTTGATTGCAGATGACACCGCTGTATACTTGGCTATTAACAACTTACAACACTGCGCTTCCTTTCAAAATGATTTAGACAAATTAGTACGTTAGAAAAACCTGTGGGAAATGAAGTTCAACCCTACTAAATGTGTTGTCCTTATTATTTCTAAGAAAAAGCATAAATTCATCTTCAATTACAGGCTACATTGGGCAAATCCGTGAAGTCGTAGACAGTGCTTAATATTTAGGTGTATCTATTTCAGATGATCTTTCTTGGAACCAACACATTACCAACATCACAACATATGCAAATAAATCTATTGGTTTCATCCGCAGAAATATTCAAACTAAAACATCAGAGAAGTAGCCTATAAGACCTTAGTTCCACCCCAGGAAGAATACGCTTCCTCTGTCTGGAGCCCACATACCAAATTTAATATCGACAAGGTAGAAAAAGTACAGCGTAGAGCAGTCCGCTGGGTGAAAAACAACTACTTATCCTACTGCAGTGTAATCAGTATGCAGACTTAGCTTGGTTGGCAGACTTTAACTGACCGACCTGACCTCTCCCGACTGACCATTTTTTATAACATTGTGTACGGCCTGGTAGCCATCTCGCCGCCGTCATATCTTGAGAGGCCCACGAGGATGACTCGTCATATGCACCCACTCTCATTGAGACAAGTCCACACATCAGCCAACTACTTTAAATATTCAGTTTTGCCTTACACCGTAGTGCTTTGGAACAGCCTACCTGCCGCAGTTGTACACCAGTCTGACCTAGAGGGATGTAAGCGTTGCCTTAGCCCTACTCTACTCCCCAATCGTCCCCGAATACACAGCACAGTGTTTTTAACAACTTTTAACCCATAAATATGTTTCCTCTTAATTAACACTTTTTCTTCACCTCATTTTCATGCTTTGAAGTCTCCCTTCCAATGCTTTTAAACCACTTTTATCTTGCACTGACACGCGCACCTGACAGTAATACCCGCGAGGGAAGTCTGGCAAAATTTAAAGATATATTTCTAAATACGAAGTTGAATATTTTCACCGACAGTCCAAATCACTTTAAAATGAATGGTATTTTCAAAGGTCGCACATTTTAACCTATGGTAATATTATAGGAAGGCCCATTCAATTTAACTTTTCAACATACCGATGTGATGTTGTTTTACTCAAACACTTCTTTGGGACACTTCTTTTCTCCCAAAAGTAGTGTCCTTAAGGGTGACAGGTGACTAAAAGCTGTGGGATGCGACAGCCAGAGTGCAGAAATATCCTTTAACGTATGCTTTTAGTTAATGAAAAACAGTGTCTTTATGTTGCCAAATATTTGCTCATAATATTATTATAATTATTGTCTTAACCCTAGTTATATCACTGTATTACATAATATTTTACTTTTACTGTGATTTAATAGTGTAGCTGGTATTGTTTTATTGCTTAAGTTTCTTACAGCATGATTATTTATATCACACATATTTAGGTCATTAATCCTTTAATTAATGCTGCATAATACTATCAATGCCTCTTATTTTTTATCAATTATATGTACATATATATGTTTTGTACAACGCCATTGAATATAATTATATAAATAGGCGTTTCATCAAATTAGCAAGTTTTAAGTTTCAAGTTTTACTCAAACAAATACTTTTAACTTTATTCTTGAGGTGTTTCTATCAAATAAAAACGTATTATACGTATCTATCGAACAAAGAGAAAGTATGTAATGTTTTATCTATTTTCCACAGCCTACTAAGTGTTGAGTGCGCAATATTACTGGACAGCATCGTATATTTACTTCGCTTAATTTGTGTTGTACAAATGATGACAAACATATAATCAGTTTCAATAACCTGTTGGTTGCAAGTGCTTTTAAAAAAACATATATCATAACGTCAAGTTTGGTTTATCGTTGTTAACAATATTCGTATTTAAAAAAAGTGTTAATATAATTATTTAGTCTAAGCAATAGTCTTTTCAGTCTATCAATGTGTCTCGTTTTAGGCGACAACAACTTATGAAACATGCTCCGTGAAGTATCGTCTTCTGCATTTCGTTTGTCAGTGCGATTCATGAAATATTAAGTTAATGTTGTTGTTACAGCAGGTATTTATTATAATTAATAATTATCGTATTGTTAACTATCCACACAGTGGAACAACAAAGAGCTGATCATTCAAAAATATCGATATTGCAAGCAAATGCTTAAAACCAATTAATCGCTGGTGAAAGCTGTTTACGCCGCATGTTATGCCCAATATTTGTGAATATTTTAGAGTAATCATGTGTGTCTTAATTAAGGCATTTAAAAAAGTATTTGCCATTTTGGTGCCCATTTGACATAGTACATTTGATAGTAGAGCATGCGAACATTGAACATTTCCGAAATCCACATACAAGTGACTATACGCTTAGTATTAAGATATTTTGCACTAATAAAAGTGTTTCTTATTTTATAATTGTATGTGTCACATTTAACAATTATAAATTGTTGATACCTTCAGGTTGGAATTCAAAGAAGTGTACATGTTGCTTTAAGCAAGACACGGGCTCGTCCAGGGGAAAAGCCGGCCTCACCTAGTGAATCAGGGACAAAAACTATTGTTCGTGCTTAAATTGTTTAATGCCTCTTCGTAATTATCAGCGTTTGTTACTTTAATATGGCTTATTATACAAAGAATTTGAGCAGGGCAGCAGCTTGAACAGATCATTCAGTAAAATACTTATGTGCGACAACACACATTCTAGTAAATGCCAATGCCAAAGTAAACCGCATGAGTAGTAAAACATGTGAGTTCAAAAAGAGAACAATATGTGCTAAATATGTTATAATTGTGCGATACAAAATTATTTGCTCGGTATGTATGAATATGGATAAGGTCATTTTTAATGTAATGATTTTTTGACGACATAGAAAACATGTTAGCAGAGTATGTTATATCACAAATATCAACATATCGTGTTAGAATCAAAATGTATTAAATTAAAGCCTTTAGTATTATTAAAATAACTAACAGTTTATCCTTCCATCGTTTAATGCCCACTAATTCCTTCACGGCTGAATACCTCTCCGTTGATAGTTCACACAATAAACAACACGTGTCGCTCAGTTCTTTCGGAAGTAACTAAATATATCTGCACATTCCGATTGAAGGAAAGGTGTGAGTACACAAGCGGGACACTTGCATACTAAATCAGGTTGAAGCTATTCGTATAATAGTTATGCAAGTTAGTTTTGCACAGTTTGAATGAATATACTAGCATACGCGTTTACAGCCAAATACTGGCATGGAGCTTTGATTAAGTCAAAAATAAATTTACATGTGTGTAATCTTGTTAACATTGATATAAAATTGATAAGATACTTAATCCACATTTTCGCCGTGGCGTAGTGGATATGGTGTCCGCCTAGCGGTCGGGAAGTCACGGGTTCGATCCCCACTGTGGTAGCGTTCTTTAGATCTCCCCCATAGACACTCAGAAAACGGACTCGAGGGCATTTCGAAAAAGCCTTAGGCTTTCTATGCAATTGAGCTCAAATAAATAGATTTAATCCACATTTTGAATTTTTGAAAGTTTCTGGTCTATTATTTTGTCTAATAACGGCACGAAGTCATATTTTCGATTAGGAAGTGTCACAGGAGAGAGCATAGAGTTCACTACATCAAAGCGTTCGTACAAAAAGTGAAATCAAACATGTGAAAGAAACATGAGGGTATATCATTTACGTTTGTTTTTATTTATAGTTTATACGAAACATAATAAATACAAACACACGCGTTCAGACAGATGGACCAACCGACAGAGCAAGATTACCGACTGACAAACAGATAATTCGGGCAACCACATTTAAATAACGACATATGGTGCGTTATTTTGTTCCATTCATCCTGCACCACGAACCAAGTTTTCTTTTAAGCAAAGAACATGTTTTTTTAATTATTTAAACTGCACTTTTACTAATTATGTGTATCACATCCGATAAATCGTAATCGGTATATACACCCTTATTTATTTATCAGTTCTCGTTTACATGATACCGACTGATACCAGCAGCTGGAGTTTCACTTCTTAATATTAACATATATTAAATGTAATACTTTAAGTATGTTACGCAATTGCACGCAATAGATTTTAATTCAAACATGTGCATGTACAATAAGATTTCATTTGATTATGTATCAATACACCTTTAGGAAATTTATGTTAATGTAAGCACATGATATAATCGTTCATCAGCAATATTATATACTTATGTTGAATCTATACAATCCAACATTATGATGATAATTAAACATAAATAATTACACAACTAATAAACAAATGAAATACTATGTTTATATCTAGATTCCAGAGCACTTTACAGAACTTCCTATCTGGATGTTTAAAGCACTTGAAGAAAAAGATACTGTAATGGAGCGAAGAGAAACGTAATTGTGGAGGGAACGGAAGGAGGTGATATGACACCGACTAAGAGAAAAAAACTTTGCGTGTTTTCATTTCGGGAGCCAGTCGGAAAGGACAACCACACCCGGTCTTCAGTCTTATATTGATGTGCTATTTAGTTACAACTGGGTGAATATCATGATCAACTGGAGAGATTGGGAGGCCGGGATGTCAAACGTTCTGATGCTCCGCGACGACATCACTCCTCCTCAACAGTACTTACTTCAAGTAATCCAAGACAAATCACCGGAACCGGAGATCAGGTTTAATATTTCGGTTAAAGAAAAGATATACTTTTGTATATATGTATATAACTGTAAAATTACTTATTTAAACATTATGAATAAATTCAACTTGCCAAATTTTGTGAATTGATGTACAATCTTGTCACACACACACACATCTTTATTGAACATTTTAATTGATCATAGAGTGTTAACTATGTACTGCATACACAGTATATGAACACTTGGGATGAGTAAAATTTACATTGTAAGTAATCAAAATGTCCCACGAGATTTAATACATGTGATAGCAGGGCCTACATTAACGGTAATCCCATTTTCCGGGACAATCAGTATGAAGATCCGGACAAGTTAAACAAATAGTCTTCCAGACAGAACTTCCTTTTCAGAAATACTCGATAAAACAGTCCAGTCCATTAAATGGTATTTACTAAACAAATTGATGTTCACATTAAAACAATACACCGATCAGTTTACAGATACACACGATGATGTGCCGTTGGCAATGGAGTGCAATCGCGTAGTCCAATGCGCAATACTTGTCGGCGGTTAGTTCCCTTATATCGTATTTACTAACGTAAGTCTTTATTGCGGTTTATTTCAGTCAGATTGTTTGATCGATAGTTTAACAGAGCTGACTTAAGGTAGTTGACATTTGACACCATTTCTATTCAACCCTTTAAATTTAATGTGAATTCCTGTGCATTTAAATACTGAATACGTTTATTATTGAATCAATTCTCAAGTTGAGCTAGCTATCGGAAAACGTTTGACAAGTGTATTTGTATTTTATCCAGAGGTAAGATTTACGCAGTTGTATTAATGTTAATTAGGTATTCTATTTACCTACATTACATTTGTGGAATAGAAAATTACGTTCAGTTTTAACAAATTTTAAATTTTAATCGATACTACAATGTTAATGTAACACACTGCGGCTTATTTTGCTACGGTTTTATTGATATTGCATGCGTTTGTCTCCGGTCGTACAAAACACTTTTTTCTGCTGTATACAATTAATTTAGATCACGCGCGAATCTACCACAGATAACATGCTATGAAGCCTCCTTTTATCTTACTTCAAACAGAATATTATTTTTCATTGATCAAGCCAGATCACATGCTGACCGCGTTATTTTTATTAGTTCTGTAGCTGATCATTTTAAGTTAGTAACGGAAGTGGAAACGAAGTCGTAATAAAATACAGGATATTTTGTTTTTATTACTTTGATTCTGAAGAAAGACTGGTAAGCGGTAAGATTCACCCATAAAAGTTTTATACTGACCAATATAAACTAACTGACCATGTTTCAAACCGTTCGGGGTCAGCAAGCAACCGTTTATCTAATATTGACATGTGTTTTATTCATTATGTGCCAGTTTTTTTTTCTTAGATTGTGTAATGTTGTTCTCAAATTGTGCTAGTTTAATTTTGATTTTATACTTCCTGCTTAAATGAAATATTAAAATATTCCAGCATTTAAATTATATCACTCTAATAACATCAGGCTGTGGTTAAAGGGTCAATCGTTTCATTTTATGATATATTAATCAACATGTAAAAATGTAATTTAAGTGCAAATACATAGAGAATACATGTTTGGTGCCGAGATGGAGAAAGTTTATCCGGTGAGGCTTAGACAAAGAAAATAGGGCGAGCTTTAGCGGGCCGAACCGGATAAACTTTCTCCATCTCGGCACCAACCATGTATTCGATTTATCCTGTTTCACGTTAAAGTATGCCGTTAACACAGTTTATAAAAGACACATGATTTATCGACATAAAATAATTGTTTTGGTCGGACCTCCTACATGTACACAGCATCCTTGACGACCGAGTAACAACTGATTGTGTCACGTAAAAATAGCTTCACATTAAACTTTTCCTTTTAATACTTTCCAATTGAAAATATGAGAAGAAACAAAAAATGAACCGAGAATGTGATACTTTTCTTTGTAAAAAAAATGAACAGCAAAACAAAGACTCAATTTTATTTACCTCAGTGACAACTTTAATCCAATGCTTATAACAATACATCGATATACACATCCATTTATCGATGAATGACAAACACACAATCCGAAAGAATACGTTTATGAGTCGTTCGATGCTTTAAAACTATTTTTAAAATACTGTTATTAAAAACTAGCCTACTACGTCAACAGTGTTGTCCCTATAAGCGTGAGAGAAACTAGATAGTATGATCAGCCTGAGAAATGTCACACTAGATACGTTATAAATTGCGTAATCAAGTAAATGAAAAGGATAAAAACAGAATGCTGGTTCAGTAATATATTTAAATCAAAGTACTGAAAGTACTGGTTTGATGATGCTTTTGAAGAGGATGGATATATAGAGGATATTTGTTGGATTCGGTGGAATATCGATTTTCCCAGAAAAACAGCGTAAAATATTGATATTTTCACTGTTATATTTCTCTGTTTAAAACAGTGAAATACCAGTTTATTTCACTGATATTTCTGTATAAACCACCGGAAAGCATAAAATAAATAAGCATCCATTTACGTTAATCTACATCACCGCAATTGTGTCATTTTTATTGCTTGTCATTTATCCGCAGGTCAATAGTTAATGGTTGTGGTGCAATCGTTTTCGTTCTTGGACACTGCACTCCCATCAATGAGATTTATTTACCTAAATATCTCATATTTGAACTTACAATTCTTTTGGGAGTAATGATCCAGACAACTGGATAAAACAGCAACAATATGCTAACCCATTATTTTTCGAGGAACATGATTGGCAATTCCTGTGCTAGCCCCCAATCACAGTTTGTTGGGGTATAATAATAGTCAAATTTTGTTTTTCTTCTCAAAAGATTGTCGTAGATTATAAAATGAGGAATATCTCATCCAAGACTACAACGTTTACAAAGCCATTTTTTTTCATTTATTTATTGATAAACAAGGTTTTGTAACAATCTATACTATACATAGATAGCTTAAACAGCACAATGTGGCTCACCTGAAACTGATTGTTTCCTAGTGGTGTTAGCTAATTTTTCATGAAGATCTAGAAAAAAAGGCATTGTGAGTATGAACAAACTATTTGCGTCTATCCGATCTAGTTGATCCTTGTTACCGAGTTCCTACTTTTATTTATTTGAACATTCTGATCAACTGCCATGAAGATCAGGTAAAAATGTAAGTGTTAACATAGATTGTAATAATTTTAGTTATTGATCAAATGCTTGGAAGCACATGACCAACTTTGGAACGTGACCTGTTAATCACTGAGACTAGACCTTGTGACCTAAATGTTGAATATGCTACTTTCAAGCTTGACTTTGAAATCATTTAAAACAATGTTCTAACCAATTTACAAGTGGATCAGAGAGATAACGGTAAACTACGCACACGTATCTGACAGGGGCATTAACTCCACAAAAAGGAATGGTATACACATTTCCCTTCTTTTAACACGAAGTTTGACTTTACAGGTATAAATTGTCTATTACTATGTTTTTTATAAATTATATTATTACTAATAGACTGTTGTATCATCACTGATCCATCTTTGTATTATGTATTATGTAATATGATGTAATATATATATATATATATCCGCCAAACGTCTTTTCGTTATTGTATGACGTTGACGTCACTTCCTTTGTATTTGTTTATATTAATGTGCTACGGATGAAGGCTAAAATGAAAAATGTTTAGTACCTAAGACATTTTAATAAACAGCGACGTGTTTGTACGATCTATTTAATTTTATTAATGTCTGATTTGGGATATAAGTTTTAATAAGTGTTAATCAAAGATCGTATTGCCTATTTCGTATTTATTTGATAGTTTAGAATGCTTTGTGATGTCAGTGCCTACCGTAAAATATTTTATTAACAAAACTTTGTTTTAGGGGAGTCAATATTGTTTTAAAGAGCAATATGAAAATTGAGCGCTTTGATACTAACAATCATCTTATAGCGTCGTAAGAACCGAGAAATCCAGATTCCCATCCACCAAGAGCTCGCATCAATAGCGTCCAAATATTAAAGCCGCGTTTTAGGATCAAGTATCCCGACTTAATTGACCCTGAGTCTCGTCGACTTGACCTTAGATCATTTGTATCTGATCTGAAGTCTTGTGTTTTAAGGCAGTAGCAAGCGGTCAATACAGTATTGATCATTCCCGAAGTTTTGGTTTGAGCGTTGATTTATCGTTACCAATTGGTCCCTAATCACGCAGCCTAGGAACTTTATTAAAATATATATTAATATTTGTTTTATTGTTTGTTTCTAAGTTCATATGTATTGCTCATATTTCTTGAAACCCGGAGCTCGAGCTATACATTACATGTACATTAGGACGGACAAATAATAATTATAGTTTATAGAGAAAAACAGAACTAAAAAATTAATATTGGGGTCTTTGATTTTGATCATAATGTGAATGATTTAGTTGCATATGCTTCATATTCAAGTTGGCTTGAATGTGTTTGTTTGCTTTGTATCACAGAATGTATCGTTCACCAAATCGACAATCGCCCATCTTTTCTATTTCGATTCCTGTCAATATAGCATCAGTGTTGCATAATTACACATAATCGCGTCACCTTTACTTTATAGTATATTGTTATTTGGATAAAATATAAGGTATGTATTTGTACAAATGTGATTGTTTAATTGAAGTAAAGTAAGTTAAACCAGAAACGAAGCGGTGAACTGCTAAACTGTCAATAATGAAATCGAAAGTAGAAGTATGCAATGTATGTACATGTTACACACTGTGCAAATAAAAACGTTGTATATGAAGTCTTAAAATTCATTTTCAAGCCTGTAAGCCAAAATAAAATAATTAAGATAGTATTTTATACCAAAGGACGAATGTGGTCTATGATAAACTAATAAGGCGAATTGTGACTTTTAATTTGGCCTTACTCGTGTTATCACGATTTTTGGCAAATAAACACGATTGTGTCTGGTAAAGAAGTCAGAGTTATTGCCTGGTTTTTTGTGCTTGGGGATTTCCCTAATCATCAAACATGGACGTTTTATAAAAATTATATATTAATATTGGTTTCATTTTTTTAAGTTCATATGTGTTGCATTTAATTCTTGAAACCCGGAGCTCGGGCTATAAATTACAGAAGGACGGACGAATACTAATTATAGTTTAAAGAAAAAAACATTACTAAAATATTAATATTGGGGGATTTGATCATAATGTGAATGATTTAATTGCATATTCCTCATATACACGTTGGCTTGAATGTGTCTCTTGTTCTTTGTATCACAGTATGTATCGTTCACCAAATCCACAATCGCCCATCTCTTCTATTTCGATTCGTGTCAATTTAGACTCAGTGTTGCATAATTACACATAATCGCGTCACATTTTCTTTATTACATAAATTATGTTATTGGAATAAAAGATAAGGTATGTATACGTGAAAGTGTTATTGTTTAATAGTAGTAAAGCCTATTAAAGCAACGAAACGGCGAACTGCTCGACTGTAAATTTTGAAATCGAAAGTAGACATATGCATGTGTGATCATGTTAAAAACTACAAATATAAACACTCGCTTTGTATTCTTCAAGTTTCTTTGAAGCCTGTACACCAATATAAACGTATAAAAGTAGTATGTTTATACCAAAGGAAGAATGTGGTCCATTATACAGTAATAAGGCGGATTGTGACTTGTATTTTGACCTTAATCATATTATCACAATTGTTGACAAATGCAGATAGTACGCGATTGTGTCTGATTAAGAAGTCAAACTATTGCCTGATATTCTATGCTTGGGGATTTCAACTTTGGTTACGACACGATACTGCACAAGGAAAAATACCAATTCTTTTATTGAAGTTAAACGATTTAATTTAAAGAAGCATATTGACAGTACAATGTACAATCATATTTTATTTATCTAATAATTTTAATATCCTATTCATTAACGATGAACTGAGTGTACTGCTATGGCATTGAACATGGTCGGGTGTGTAGCTTGTTTTCTTACAACATAAAACAAGCATTTGGATTTAGATCCTAAATTATATGTGTGAAGGTATGGAATGAAAAATGTGTGTTTACAACACAATAATAATACAACATAGTATATCACATTAGCATCATACTTATCGTCAATTACGTTTTAACACATTTCAAGTTCTCATTATTGTTTTCGGAACAAAATTCACAAGACAATAAAACACATGGTGTGATTACAAACACGTTGTTTTATTATTTTGGATTTTGTTAAAGGTATTATAAACTATCACGGACAGCTACTTTGTTTATTATATTCGATACGAATGTTATTATGCCTCCCTTCGAAGAAGAGGGGGTATATTGCTTTGCTCATGTCGGTATGTCGGTCTGTCGGTCTGTCGGTCTGTCGGTCCGTCTACCAGGTGGTTGTCAGATGATAACTCAAGAACGCTTGGGCCAAGGATCATGAAACTTCATAGGTACATTGATCATGACTCGCAGATGACCCCTATTGATTTTGAGGTCACTAGGTCAAAGGTCAAGGTCACGGTGACTCGAAATAGTAAAATGGTTTTTGAATGATAACTCAAGAATGCATACACGGCCAACAGGGCAAACTCTGAACAATATTACTGAAGCAACTGGTCTGTAATCCTAAATCTATAATTATCAGTCAAATGAAACATCATCCTTTGAATAAAATACAGTGGATCAGTAAAATATTATCAGAATATGAGATATTTTGTATATTTTGTATATTAAATATTGTGTTAATGTTTAATTTTGTTGATTAATATAAATATAAGCAGGACAGGGGAGGTAATACACTATTATATCTTTCTTATATACAAATATATATAAACAAATGCAATAAGTTTAAATGTCATGTTTTATAAATAGAGGAAATTTGTTCATGTCAGTGTGAGATCATTTGTTATTATTTATGATCACATTTATTATAACTTTGACAAAACAACACTTACCTGAATATCACAATGGATTCCACCCAAACAATACCCCACGCCCCTACCAGAATCCGTCCCCCCAACCTCATCCCCCAATTTTTTTTAAACATCCCACATGATACCCCCATCACTCCTCCCTACTCCCACCCTATTTTTTTAAACATCTTGTAAATTACCACACCCCCCATTATACCCCCCTCTCATCCCCACCCCTCCTACCCCCCCAACCCCCATTTTTTTTAAAACATCTTATAAATTAACACACCCCACATTATACCCCCTCTCACCCCCACCCCCCTACCCCCCACCCCCCATCCCCTCCCAAAAAATAATTTTGTTTAAACATGTAATAAATTACCACACCCCACATTAAATCCCTCTCTCACCCCCACCCCCTACTCCCACCCCCCCCCAATTTCATTGTAAACATCATATAAATTACCACACCCCACATTATACCCCCCTCTAACCCCCCACCCCCTACCCCCACCCCCCTACCACCTCAACTCTCCCCCCCGATTTTTTTAAAACATCTAATAAATTACCACACCCCACATTAGACCCCCCTCTCACCCCACCCCCCTACCCCACCCCCACCCCCCCCCCAATTTTTTTTTACACATCTTATAAATAATCCCACCCCACATTATACCCCCAATGATTTTTTTTGCTTTTTTTTGTTACAGCCTGTGGCATTTGGATTGGGAAAAGTCGCGCGATAAACCATGAAATTGGGAAAAATAGCGCGATAAACCTTGAAATAGGGAAACATTATAAATATGATTATAAGAACAGAATAAAAATCGCTAAGTTCATGTTTGACAGCATGTTTATATTATAAAGTGTTGCTTTCATGTCTTCTTGCAACGTTTAGTTAATATTCTTCCACATGCATATTAAACTTGCAATAATCTATAGATTCTTCAATATACATGTACATGTACCATTATGATTTAATCATAATCTCTTTAAGGGTATGAATTTAATTCAGGATGTTTTTTAAAGTAAAATATGATATGGTGAAAACATTAACAAATATTAACAAACACGCTTTTGTGTTCTTGCTGTGTTAATGTTGTATTAAATGGAGCTAAAATAATACATTTCATTTGTTTACCTTTTAATATCTTGCATCAATGCTATTTCACCAAACTATACAGAGTGACAAACATAATAAAGCAGAATATGCATATAAATCTGAATATACACAGATCCACTAACATATAAATCAAATCATGTTTGTCTCTTTCCATTTTCGAACAGTTCTCGTCTTAAATGCTTTAACTTTGTGAACTCCAGTTTCCCAACACAGATTTCCGTGACGCACATTCACTGTGAACATTGCTAATAAATATTTGTTGTTGTTTATCTCAAACATAGTATTTTGCGTTAATTGACACACATATTAAATTATCTCCTAATAACCATGTGATATCCGCTGTTAATTTTAGTGTTATTTATCATTTTCGCTGCTCATCGCAAACATCTCGTCTGCTTGCCGCCATCTTGGACGTGTGTAAAAACAGGCGTTAACAATCAGGATGCATCAACTATCGTCGGTATCCTCCGCAATATAGATAGAGATGTGTGGATAGCAACGTAAAATCGTATTCGGCTACATTCGCGAACTTTCGTAAGTCAGTTGTCATTCGACGAAGACTCGACACGCTCGATCGGCACTCGTTGTACGAAATTAACGCTAAATGACATTGTAATCTTATTGGCTTAATTGGGAAAATTTGGTTATTTTTGGGGAAGTTTTGGTCAGATTTTTAGGAAAAAACGTCATTTTTTGCAATTGGGAAGCAGCCGAATATCGGCGGTAATTTTGGGCAAAAAAAATCACTTCCTCCCTCTCACCCCCACCCCCCTACCCCACCCCCCCATTTTTTTAAAACATCTTATAAATTACCACACCCCAAGTTATACCCCCTCTCACCCCCACCCTCCTACCCCCCATCCCCACCCCCCTCCCAAAAAAATATTTTTTTTTAAACATGCAATAAATTACCACACCCCACATTATATCCCCCTCTCACCCCCACCCCCCTACCCCTCCACCCCCCATTTTTTTTCAACATCTTATAAATTACCATACCCCACATTATACCCCCCTCTCACCCCCAGCCCCCTACCCCCCACCCCCTCAATTTTTTTAAACATCTCATAATCTAATAAATTACCCCACCCCACATTATACCCCCCTCTCACTCCCCCCTACCCGCCCTCCCCCCGGCCCCCTCCAAAAAAACACAAAAAAAACCCTCTCACTCCCCCCTTGATCATGACTGGCAGATGACCCCTATTGATTTTCAGGTCACTAGGTCAACGGTCAAGGTCACAGTGACTCGAAATAGTACAATAGTTTCCGAATGATAACTTACATTAGGTCAAAGGTCCAGGTCACAGTGACAAAAAACTTATTCACACAATGGCTGCCACTACAACTGACAGCCCATATGGGGGCATGCATGTTTTACAAACAGCCCTTGTTTAATTGAGTTGTTTTCATCCAAGATGGTCGGAAAGATGGTTGTTAGAAACAATAGTTGTTCAAAATCTGAATTAATTAGATGTTCCGGACAATTGATTGTATTCGCACGAAATCTAAGTAAAAGTTACATGCAGTATCTATGTCTTTAAAACAACCGTGTTTAGTCCAGACAATGCATATTTTATATTTTTCAGGAAAATACACGTCAGAATGGCTTTGGCATCGGATGTATGTGGGTTTTGCTTTAAAGAACCCGTATTTGGATTCTGTGAAAACTGTAATATTTCGCTTGGTGTAAGTTGCTTCTCAAATCATACTAAGATACATTTATTTACTAGTCATATTGTATTTCCGTTGGATAACTCAGACAACGAGACATGCTTATCGGTAACCATAGAAAAAGACATACATGAACAAAAATGCCAAAAGCACGAAACAGAGGCTCAGTCGTTTTATTGTGGAAGGCATGACGCAACCATATGTGGTCGATGTATACTGGCTGACCATATGACTTGTAAAGATGAAATCGTTGATCTACATATAACAAAATTTGATGAACAAAAGGCGAATTCCATTCTGGTCTCTTTGAACGAGATCGAAGGCGAAATAAAAGACCTTCAGGTCCGTGTAGACAGAAATGTTAAACTGAATGACGAGTGTAGAGCCTCATCTATTGACGCAATTAAAGATTTTCGAAAGAAAATTGATTTAAGGCTTAACCAGTTACAGTTCGAAGCAGAACAATCCACAGAGAGGAAACACAAAGAAAATATGAACAGTCTGGTTGAACTTGCAAAAATCTGCAAAGACGTTTCTCTTCGAATTCAAATGCGTGGAAAAACAATCGAGAAGTTATCGAAGAAAAAACAAGAACGGCATTTGTTTGTATATTCTAAAAAACTGGCCATTGAAATTGATGAAATAAGAACAACTATTAAGCAGTCTAACTTCAAAAACCATATTACAAAATTCACATTTAAAGAACACCCAACATTGGAAAATATTCTTCAAAAAACAATTCTTGAAATCGGAACACTTCAGGAGGCTTGTGATGGAAGCGATGAAATAGTTGACGAAACACATGCTTCATTAACGGTAAGTGTTCATCTGTCACATGACAAAACCGTTAAGGCTGCAACCTTGTTATACAACAACAATGAAACACTGGAAATATCACCAGTTCTGAACCTCCTGTTACGACCCTATGTTTGTTTATATAAGGCAACTAATTTACCGACATTCAACGCACAACGTATGCGCAGAGATTTAACTGGAACCATCTTAGCTGGATCAAATCCCTGCCTTCAACACCAACCTTCATGTATAAGCTTTAATTAAAATCTCTTTTTGGGCCCCATGACTTCATAAATTACACAATTCAAACAGTACACACATGACTTATCGATAAACAGAAATACATAACGGAAGGACGGACAACACGGTATCCAATAACTTTAGGTAACTAATATTTGAACGGTCCATGCTAAGCAAGGGGTGTTTAAAACAAAACTTATGTGTCAATGAAAAATGCATCGCTGAAATTAAAATAAAAACAAATTAAAAACATCTTTTTTTCTTTTCAGCGATTTTGAAATCCATGCATGTAGTTTCTGTCCAAACGTTATATATTTAAGGGGACTCCTGAACATGCAGATGAAAGCTGTGCGCGGAAAATAACACAACCGAAGAATTTTGCGTCCGGTAACATTTTATGTACAAACAGAATTGATCAATCGATTAAAATTAACCTATGTTGCCCAGCATTCGTGAAACCCACGGGTTAGGGCTGAGACCCTTTAAAGGGACCTTTTCATGTTTATGTAAATTGAAAAAAAATGGAAAGAATTGTATCAGATTCGCACATTTTTGTTCTGGTTATGATATTTCTGAAGAAACGGAAATACTGAAAATTAACCATGCTCTAAACTATCCATTATATGCATCTTATGACTATTTGAAAACCTAAAAATTATAAAGCGTTGCAACACGAATCGATTGAATAATTTGGAGAGTTCTGTTGTTGTCGTTATATTATGCTACACTACGAGGATTGCTTATATAAAGTATATAATACATCAATTCTCTATGAGCACGGATGGCCGAGTCTTCCAAGCGTTAGACTTTTACTCCAGAGGTCATTGGTTCGAGCCCAGTTGAGGGTTACTGTTTTATATCTTTAATCTTATTCTTATTGGTACTGGAGCTTTTTAGATCATATGTGTGCGTGTATCAATATAAAGCATTTAATGACAAACTTCAATAGATGCCAATTTGTTTTTAAAGTCCCTTTAATAGCTTTGTTACAAAATTAGTTATTTAAATATTGAGATGTTGTCGATATAAGTTAAAAATGCAGTGCAATCATTATATAAATTTGGTACAAGTAAATCTCATTTTGAAAGAAATGCAAAATATGTAAAATATTATTTTAGGTAATCAACCTCCTGGAAAGATGACGGTTAAAGTGCCTTCAGTTTTTGTAGTTTATAAACCCTTGGTTTGCATTAAGTACGAGTTCTTAAATGGACAACAATCGGTATGTATAAGTCGCGTTTACAAAACTACATTGCAGTATACGTACATTTTATTTTTGTCATGCCCCAACAGGTGGACATGTTAAAGGCGAACCTCCTGATTTTCAAAGAACCAGTTGAGGAATAAAATTTAAAATTGTGTGTTCATAATTTTCAATTATTTATTTTGTGATGCTTATATAAATTGTGTTAGAAATTAACCAGGGGTCGTATTCCAGAAGAATCTTAAGTTAAATTTTATTCTTATCCTTAAATTGGGAAAATTTCTTAAGTGTTTCATTTCATATTGCAATAGTTTGGCATCAAGATTTACATGAAAATTACATGATTATGTCAATGTTATTTAAGGAATATCAAAATAAAAGGTGTTTCCTTTTTTATTAAAGAAATACAAAACATTGTAATTTTGACCTTTAAGGAAATTAGCTAAGAAATGACTTAAGATGTTTATTGAATACCACCCCAGACCTGAAAGAGTTTGCTAGTATTTCAGCGCGCGACGCTTATTTCTAAAACAAGTTATTATCACACAAATGACAAATGTATCGACTCAACTGTTTTTTTCTAAGATTACGCTTGGAATGCTCACAATTATAACATAATGAACTTAAGCTGATTTACTTTGTACACTTGGAGACTTTTCTGATGTATCACGTATTCAAATCGATATAGCTCCCTTATTTTAGAACGGATTTTGTTAACATTTAGACTCGGACTAATTCAACACATATCAAATACTTCATGTAAATTTAATTGAGATTGATCAACAACAAAATATCAAAAAATAACAAATTAAAACAATCGCTGAACAAGTAAAATTCTCAAAATCGTACATCGTAAAAAATAATGTGACAAGTAAAACGCATTATCTTACACGTCTTAAAGACCGACCGGCTTGCAACATTGTGCTCATGAATATTCATAGGAGCCATATTATTTGTATCTTGAATGTTATGTTTTCTTGGTAAAAACCAACCGAGAATCATAAAATTGAAATTAAATTGAACTTATATAGCGTTGTACCACACCAAGTGTTTTTTTTAACGCAGCATTTTTCAAACTTAAACAGTTCAGTTATTAGTAACTATTTTTATGTAAAATTGTATATGCGATCATTCGATTACAGTATGTGCATGCAAACGATTAAATCATTCATCCGTTACGATCGGATGCTTCAGCAAGTGGGGAAGATATCCTGTGATGTGCCGATTGCGCTGTTGCGCTCCGGAAATTTGATACGAGAAATATTGATTTTTAAATTAATATTTTTTTTTCCATGTGTTTTAATCCTCCTTAAATGTAGAACTTGAAATAAAAGTAGAATCATATAGAGTTTTACCATTTTTACGTGCAAAAAGATGAAACCACACCTACCACTCGTGCAAAAGCGCCCGATTGTTACGAATGAATGATTGTATCGTTATCTTGCACGAAATATAGGCATATGATTACATGTGCAATTTTAAATTAAAATCTTAACTCATCACTGAGATATTTAAGTTTGAAAAGTGCTGATTTAGTAAAGTCTCCAAGTGTATTTGTGAGTTTATGCGTGCCGTTTTAGAATATATATTATAATGTCTATTTTTATGTGATTCGTGAAAATATATAATTACTATGACCAAGCATTGTGCAAGCGAACAACTTAATACAAGAAGCCATATACTGGCTTTAATTAAGGAAAATTAATCAATTTTGTTTCCCGGAGTTATCAAACACGTTTTTGTAGTTTTGAAGGTTGCTTACAACAAAGAGTTTACATGTTTCTCGTGGCAAATGATCCAATTGAATTGTATTGTAGTTATAGAAACACACTATAATAACGCGCATACAGTTCTTGTTATTATATTTTCTAGGATGGCAAAATGTATAAGGCTTTAACTGAGAACGTGTATCTCCCTTTCTCGGTCAACGGAATAAACATTTGCAGAATGCTTAAACTAGCCTTTCAAAGGAAATTGCTGTTTACCATTAACAGTGATGGCGCCATTGTATATAACGGCATAGATCCTCGGAGCTCATCCTACGCAATGACAGAGTATGTATTAACTGTATTGTGCATGCAACGTTATAAGTATGTGTAGCACAGGTACATATAACACGAACAAATATGAAGTTAAAAATGCTAAATGTTTGAGATAATATTCAATATTTAAATACTTCTAAAGCATAATGGGTATTATAGTAAATTACTTCATCGCACGTGTGGATGTGGACAATACTCTACATTGAAACAAAAGTAACAATAAGATGAAGGGGACAAACCATTTCATGGTGTGCGTAAAGAAACTCATTTTCCTTTCTGGGTACCTAAACAGATTTCAAATTGAAGAAAATACCGGATTCATGAATACATTATCAATTTGATATAATTAAAATGCATGATCAGTTTTGATGTCATAGATGCTGCGTACTCGCAATTATGATTGAGTCGTCAATCAAGGCATGTCGCTGACATACGCAAATATTTAAATATGTAATAGCAATATATGTATAAGCTAGTACCATTACAATTAAATAATTTAGACGGAGAAAAATAAGATTATTCAAGATACCGTTGAAATTCGTACAGCCGCACATTTTTCCCTATTTCTTATGTGGAGAAAACATTCTGTTACACTGGAAGCTCTAATATTGTCTTTATTTCAGAATCGAATGTACCAGAGTAACAAAACAGTTGAAAGATAAGGGCATCACGATGGCTGACATTGACACCAACGATAACTTCGAGGGAACAGTGACTGTGAACTAATTAGATAAAACAACGTGTTAAATGTTTGTTGAAAAAACCTGAACAATATTTCAAAAAGCAATCACGAATATACTTTTATCAGATAAAAGAACAATTAAAAAATAAGTAAATATTGAACTAAACAATTCGAGGGAACATACAAAGAAAACCAATCATTTAAAAGAAAGTGGGAAACCTTCGCTGACATTGACTTGTAATGACTTATTATAGAGAAGTATGGGATGAGACTAAGCATGAATGCTTGTCGTGGTTTTGGATGAATTTTTGTCGAGTGTATGGGCTTGAGCGCATGCTTTAGTACGTCGAAGATTGTCCGCAATTCAATTTCACCATTGACCAAGCGATTTTCAAACACCTTACTTCAAGTGTTATCATGAGATGTTTTATCGCGTGTAAAACTCTACCTTAAATATTATGGTCACTCTTACAGGTCGAATGTTAAATTTGTACCAAAGTCAATGACAAATTGGCATGTGCTGTGTGTTGCGCGTATCATTTATTAACCTTCCTCCAAAGTCAAGGTCACTCTGAGAGTTTACATGTTGAATTCGGGTCCACGCGCAGTTACTTCCCTTCTCCAGCCTTCGACGACTTTCCAAGCATAAATGGGAAACTGAATAAGCACCAGGTTCCTCATGCATGCAGGGATAATGACTTGTTCAATCCACTTTTCAAGTTATACCATCTGCACTCTCTTGACAACAGCTTTATTTTATTGGCAACGTCAATGAAGTTAAGGTTATTTACTCAACACTTTCAAAAGAATATGCTGTAAATGTAAGTGTTAATGTACCTTCAACGTTCCTGCTGTAAATTCCAAAATCATTCCTCATTTCTTACTTTGCGCGGCTGCATTTCAACTTTAAACTCATTTTAAATCAAAAACTGCCTATCCGAAGGTAAAGTCCGTCATTTCGGATGATGACCGAGTGAGGCATATGTAAAACACAACCTTGAACTGTATTGAAATCATCAAATTATTTTGTCGATGTCGAGTGAACAAAACATATTCTTTTCAATGTTATTTAAAATTATTTTGGTATGTGTGATTTGTTTATGCAATAATAGCGAAAATACACATTTTCTCGCACTCGGGCAGGAACGGCTTTTTATAGCGCCCGCAGATGATCATGCCCTCGAAAACGTGTATTATCGCTATAAAGAAACAGGTGATATACATGTGAAAAAAGGAGTGAGCTTACAGAGTAGTTAAATTTGGGTTGAGTTTATAATCATTATAATCATTTTCTGATATATTACGTCTAACCAATCAACAAAATATATACATTGTAACACAATAATTACTCTATGCGTACACTTCAGTTGTTTAAATTATTTTAACCATAAAGCTGAAAATACTTACTGAAATAAAGGTTTAAACTCAAATAGTATCTTCCTCTAAGCGGCAACGAAATAGATTATCTCTGTTTAGATACCTTTTTTGTTCGAAGACATTATTTAATTTATTTGTTTATGTCTTTAAAAAATAGAATATTAAAAAATAAATACACTGAAGATATTGTTTCAAAATTATAGATATTCGTTAAATAATAAAACGTCGTTTATGACGACAGTATGTACAACGTCATTTTAGATTCCAAAACATTGATACATTAGTATTGTACATGCGGTGTTAAAAAACGTTCACATGTAGTGGGACTATATATTTCCCGCAATATTGATGAAAGCGTAATGCAGGCACGTAATTAAAAACAGAAAATATAAATCTTCGACCTAAATGTAAAATCAATGAGCGTATAAAACATCAACAGCGTTATAAAGCAAATAATAACAGTTAAAAACACCTTTTCCCGAAAAAAACAACATCAAGTTTCCAATTGGTTGAGATCGCATAGTTCTGATCGGTAACGGTTAACTGTACGACCCCGGAAGTGGCTTCTTCCTATGTAGCTCGCCTCCGAATTCAAGCTCCTCCTCCATGCGCATTTGCTTCCGGTGGGTTGCGTCAAAGTCTGTGTCGTCGTTAGGACGCCGTTCCGTCGACTTGTCTATCGGATGCGTTCATGTCATTCCTGTCGGCTTGTCGTCGTCGTCGTCGGTAGACATCATGCTGATGTTGCGGCCGACACACATGAGGATGCCGGCGAGTATATTGATTATCATTCCTACGACTGCCAGAGCATAAGACCAACTAAGGGCGTAAGCCTCTTGATTGCCACTGCGTACATGGCTATGCCAATAATCGCCAGGAAACCTAGGAAATAATTAAAAAGACTTGCCAGTTTAGATATATTTTAGAGAAAATGCGATAGTTATAGAATGGCATCCAATTTAGATTCAAATATTCACAAAAGACGAGCAGAGAGCTCAACCGCGTCATTTGATAAACACCGCGTTCACTGTAGGTCCAATGAAAGCCACGAAAAAATATATATATCAATACAGCGTGATGAACTTAAGTTGATTTTAAAAACGCATTCAAGTTCATGCACTGCTACAGCTTTGGGAGTATGTAAGTATGTGGGTAGTCACATTGTACAACTTTGATCCTGCATTAACGTTTTTGTATGAACACGCACATGATACAAGATAAACAAATGTTCGAACTGACCGTTTCAATGTAGTGACCCCAGTCTTAATTACGTACATGAATATATTTGGTAGTTGTTTTCCGGCTAAACATTATCTATCATTATCTATCGAAATACACATTGCTATACCTGCAACATAGGCGGTGATAACTGCGCCTGTAGCGAGCCGCATCTCCCGATAGAGACCGCAAAGAAAGAAAACAGAGAGCGACGTGAAGAAGTAGAAGCCCATCAACGCAAATACGTTCAGAACAGCGCTTGCTATGATGACACCTTTTTCTGAATGAAACAAAATACGTGGGCGTAAAAAATATGAACTTACGTTGTGTGTCAATCAGTTTTTCTATTCACAACAGTTATCAGTTCAACCCACTAGCGTTCACGGCACTACTGGCTATGATTTTACCTGTATGTGCAGGAAATGCAACCTTCTGTAAACGAGATAAAATGGTAATGTGTGTATTGTTATTGGAAAGAGATAAAGATTAAAGCAAATACGTTTAGACCAGTTCTTGCAAAAGCGATACAATTTCTAAAGGAATCACAAATCAAACGATTGTCAAGTTAAAATTCTGTTTTGTATTATTCATGTCTAAAAAATTGTTTAAGTTTATTTTTGTTTATCATTTTAACAAAATCGATGACATCGATGACGTGCAACTCTATTTTAACGGCACTGAAATAAAGAAGAACAATACTAATGAATATAAGAAAATGTGAGCTTTATATGTCTAGTAACTACAAGGAATCAAATGATATAAAACTGCACTTTTCGAATAAAATCGACCCTTAGTCAATTAAATTGTTTGTAAGCACATCTTCAGAAAACCTGATGTTCACGTAAGCCACATATCAAACTATTTGGACAAAGTATAAATTGGGCTAGAAAGATAACAATTGAACAGTTTTTAGCAAATCCCAGTTCCTTTGTTTTAATCACCGTGATGTTGGCTTTGCTTCGCCCAGTGGAAAGAGGCCACGGCGGTGGTGTAGAAGACAAGCGCCAAAAGGTATACGACAGTTGCGACGACACTCTAATTAATCTTTTCACACATATTTTTAAAGTCTCCTTCTGACAATTCCGGTTCGAGGTTTAAGGCTTACTATCTCCTAATTTAAATTTCTATAAAAAGCCAGTGTGAGAATCGTTTTGGGATTCGAATTAAAATACAAGTAATTATTTTCGATTACATTTCTAGCAATATGTATACACTATCAAACATTTATAGGAAAAAGGAGTATGTGTGAATCATACAAAATAATAGTATAAATGGTTTATAGTTCCTTTAAAAATCATTTATGATGTAATGTTCCGATACCGCAAATAGCGCGTTGTACTTAACATGTTAAAATTTATACTTATTAAATTAACAATTTAAATCAAATGTGCAAATAAACTGTACTGTACCTCCTAATCCACCTCACATTCAGCTCTCACTTTAAATATGTCTAAATATTTACCATACTAAATACAATTCTCAACTTTTTATTATGACCGCTTAATTATTTAGAACATTTATCGACTTTTATTAACATGTCCCTTATAATTTGAAAAGATCTGTCAAACACACCGCTAGCAAAATCTTACATGAAACGTCAATAGATTTTAATTTTCAAATTTTCGTTCTAATTCATTAGGTTTACACTGGTTCGTTATTGTTTATCGTATTCGGGTCGTTATCTACGTATATATATTTAAGCGTATAAGCCACATGCACAATTTATATTATGGAAAGGTACTCTATATGTAAAATGAATGAACACTATTATGAAACAATCGATATTCAATAATATTTATAAAAGTTGGAGTCTTGAAAAACGCATGTATGGATGGAAGTGGTGAACAGTTGGACAGAGAAAGTTGTAGTTTTGTTAGTTTGAAGCGGATGACATCTTGTCCATTCAAAGTCCTGTAACCTATTTATCTTTCTAGATTAATCAACAGGAATAGCAATGTTATGTAGTCGGATTACACTGTGTGTGTCTATTGTTTGATTTTTTTCGTATTTGTTTTTCAGGGTGCATGATCAACGGCGTTTACACACGGGCTGGACAGAATTAAAACACACCGTTAAGAACTTGATTTTTGCAAATATCTCAAGTTATTGAAATATCGTCGCTTGATTGCTATAGTGCTCTAACTACAAATTTCATTTTTTTGGAGAAAAACGCATTTAAAGGTTTAATCTTTATTTTCTCACTTATTTATGCACGTATGTGGACAAAAATATACCGGAGTGTTTATCAGCAAACGGGGAATATGAATATAATTAAATATTTACTTTAGTAAATTATTTGTAAATGCTATTTGCAATTTTTTGTATGGAGATAGAGCATTCTGCTATTTTTTTAAATAAAAATCGTTAATTACTTTGCTCTAAGTCCCGGAGATGGTGCAGTACAGCATTCGCCAGTTTGTAAAAATGTGGGAGATGGAGCAAAATAGAATCAAAATCTTCTTCTGTTTTCTATACAAAATGTGGGAGATAGAGCAAAATGGAATCGAACAACTTCTTCTGTGACGACTGAATCTTGAATCCGATTACGGCATATTAAAGATTTCGTTCTCAGAAACACAGCGATATACAAAACTCAATTTTGAAAAAAAGGAGATAAAGCACTATAGCAATAAAGCGACGATATGTGTGCAACAATATTTGGTGCATAATAGACAGTCTTTCTTGTGAAATTTTGGCACCGATTTCAGACGTATTCAATAATTTATTTTTAGATCTTACGATATCCATACACACTTTTATTCACTAAAGATGTTTGCAAATGTATTTCGATAACTGTACATATTTGAAAAAAATCACGTTCTTAACTGTGTGTTTACATTCTGTCCAACCCTTGTGTAAATCTCGTTGATCCAGCACCCTGGTTATGTAAAACATTGACTATCAGAATGCGAAATAAATGATACTCCTTTCGCTATCTATTAACATAACATTGTTACAGCATACAACCGGCCTAAAGAGAGAGGTATTGAGAGCACGAGCGCGTCGTCGTCAAGAGGACTAAACACGTTGAAGTTGTTGTCCCTTGTTTAGTGGTTTAAAGCAAAATTCCAATGTATATTTAGTTTCATATACGATTCCATGATCACGTTGACTATCTATTGTTTTCATGTTAAAATGACGGGGTTGACATTAAAGGTCAATCAAAGTATATTATATTACTTTAATAATGTAAAACATATAGTGTGTATGTTTTTAGTAAAATATTCATTGACTGCGTACGTTGTAAGTTTGAATTTATGGTATATTTTACTGTTCGTTATTTTAGGACGGAATCCGAAGCTCTGATATTGTCCTATGCGGGTGACATACAAATTAATTATAAGATATATGAAGGATGCTTAAATGAATGACTTATAAAAAGTTTAAACACTAACGCCATGTAATAGAGAAATGTCAAATTTGACATCGTACATGTGAGTGTAAAAGTGAGAGAAATACGGTTAGATTTTCTCTTGAAAGATGCCTCCAAACAGGCGAAAAAAAACAGCATCAAACAACAAGGAAAGTGAGGAAAGTTGGTAAAACAGCCACACATGTGGCAGATCATTCGACAGAGGAACATGAATTCGCAGTGATACTTTCACTTGCTCTTGATTACTTAGCAATCAATGAACACGTAATCACGTTTAGAAAGGAAAGAATGTTCTCTTATGAACGAGACATAACACTGGTACAACAAGCATTTGGGCGTAACATACGGACTTATATATTTGAAAGTCAAATAGAGGGCACTGCAACTATTGGAATGATGTCTGACGTAGACCACTTACAACGTTTTGATATGTTTCTTTTGTTTCTTGATTCAGAAAGTACGCCTCGTCAGTCGTATGATCATCAAGCCGTTCTTAAAGTAAGCACAAACGGTTGTGTTTCACAATACTGTGTTTTAACAATTATTGAACCATCAACACAGGCAAGTCGTTTTAAACAAATAGATCCGGATCAACTTAATGTTGATTTCGGAAGCTTTTTTCGAAGGGATTGGACGAAAACAGACGGCATGATTCCACATACAGTTATGTTCGATACTATAAACAAACATCCCGTTATACTTAAGATAGCAAAACGACACAGTCCTGCAGAAAGTATCGGGAATACAGACAGTGTTTATGCGTGTTTCTGTAAAAGTCTTCTTAAGCAATGCAAGTTCGTTTTCGAAAGGCCTCGCCCCGGTCACTGGCCTTCAGAGAAGACGTTAAAAAAGCCAAGAAATATGGCGTTTTTATAGTTCCGCAGGGACCCCCCAAAAATACGAACATATGGCTGAGTACATTTTATTTTAAAACAGACTCATTTTTTGCGGTCGAAAACAACCGGCCTGATGTGTGGAGGGAAGACAATCTGTTCAATTGTGTTAATTGAATTTGTTCAACTTTGAGGCGCTTCTGGACAAGCCGCAATTGTCCAAACTTTACCATAGAGAATGTTAACCTATTTGATGCGAAAATTAAAATAAAACGAGTTCCAGAAATTGTCGGATCAAATCACATATGTTATTAATTCAATACGAATACAAATCGATCATATACATATGGAAAACATTGGAAAGTGGCTTCATGTGCGCATGAGTAACAATCAACGCCACATATATTGTACGACTAGTGCAGCACTATTTAATGATGTATTCAATATGTGTCAGGGAACGCTGCATTTTGTGTACGGATTTAAATTGTTAGAAGTACCGTCAAACGGGAAAACTGTACTTGAACACCAATATACACAATTAGAAACTCATTATCGCACCGCGTTGAAGAGAGACGGAAAATATAACTATGCATTGCATAGCGTCATGTCAACTCTGGCTAGTTTGGTTGCTTCGGCGTATTTAGAACTGAAGGCAGAAGGACGTGAATATAATGACGATAGCATCAATAAAGCTAGACAAATGTTTAAACAATCTCTAGAGTTTGATATTATTGGCAACTACATGAGATACGCTTCCTTCCTTTTCTTCAATGGAGAATATGATGAAGCTTGTAAATATTATGACTTGATAGAAGACAAGATAGAAGACGATAAACACTCTAATCTCATTTACCAGTTATTCAAATCCCTTTCGGAGTTATTAGCATTGCCGATTGCTCAGCAATCATTTGAAAAGTCTTTCAAACAAACATCGTCTGTATTTTTGATATTTATACAACCAGAGGTGATGTGTGTTCCTGAATTCTTGCGGTGCGAAATGTACCGAGGAAATATATCGGCACCTCCAATTCATCTGGTTGTATGTTTCCATTTGATGGAATGTATGACTGCATTTGTTTGCAAATCGAACCCTATCTCTACTATCTACAATACCTTACAAACAGGGAACTCAATCAAGAACCCAAACCGTCGGAAGCTTTAAAGAAGTTATCGAAATTCACTAAAATCATGAAATCCGCAAGATTTAAATCATCTAAAGGCGAAGCCTTTGTATCATGTGGTCATCTTGATACCTCTTTGAACATGGTAGGGCACGGCTATGAACTAGAGCAGAAGTGGGAATCGGCTCGGAAGTCTTACGAAACTTCTTTACGTATGCAGCCTCAAAGAAATGCGGCCGTTTTGCATATAACTCGACTTCAAACAACTTTGCCTCAAACAAGAAGAAACATTGATGGGGATTAACTCCCCGGCATACCGTTTTGACAATGATGATGAGCTTTTTTTCCAATAAATGCTATTTTTATTAACATCTCAATAGCCCCTTTGATGTGGATGCTGAGGTTTACAAGTGCGTATGTACGCTTTGGGTCACGTGAGCGCCAATTTCACGTGATTTCCTCTTCCGCGCATTTCAAAACAAAAAAATTGCTAAATAACACTAGCAATTTACCAACGAATTATGTCGAATAGGCCTACCAAAGTGATTATAAAACCTGTTTTTGTCTTAATGGTTAAACGAGGTTCATTGTGTAGTGAATATCATGTTCGTAAAAAGTCAGAATGCAAGCTGATTGCATAAAACGATTTCTCAGATCACTGCAAATTCAAAAATTCAAAAAAAAGGCCGATTTGTTGATTGAATACAAAAGGAGTTTGTATCAAGCTTGATGAAAGTTTATTGAAATTCGTCGAGTAATATGCAAAAATATTGACAAAAATCATGCTGCAAAAAACATTACGCTGCTATGTCATGTCTGTTTGCTTGTCGGATTGTAAACGGGTAATGACATGATTATTCATCGTTCATGCAAATGGCGTTGTAAACAATGATGCAATGGTCACGTGGTTTTACATGTAACCCGCGCGTGTTTGAATTTAGATTATTTCCTTGCATGCATGGTTTTTACTAACAAATTTCTTCAGCTAATTCGATATATTTTATTTTAGATAAATTGAAAATAATTCTTAATATTTTGTATAAAATAATGTAATATTCAAATAATCCACGAATTCTCATAAGATCACAAACACTTTTAATAAAAAAATAAAATTCATTTGTGTAAGGTTTTAATTAAATATAAAATTGTATTATTATGTATATCCTTTACACATATATGCACATCATATTGTTTACAAAGCGAAAATGTAAAATACTCATATTGGGTCTTTATGAATAAATAAAACACATAACAGAGTAGATTATATACGTTATAAATTTATAGAAATAAGGAAACTAATGAGATAAATTCTTGTAGGCTAGACTTGAACTTGAGGCAATTGGCTATACCATGCAAAACGATACACACACTTAGCCCAGAGATAATGACTTAAAACGGAAGGTTTACTATTGGATTGTTGACTGTACTTTAGTGTAACTAAACTAAATATGATCTTAATGACATTATATTACAATATGTTCATAGAAAACGATGCCAAGTAAGAGACATCAATATGTTAAGAGCCATTGGAACAAAGATGACACGTTTTTGTTTAAAATTTCTAAGGATAACGAAATACTATTTTTAAAGTAAAGAGTAACTATTTTTATAACAATGTTGTCATAATTTAGGTTTAGGTTGGTCGTTTGAGTAGTTCAGACAGCATCTGCTTGCAATAAAGGAGTGATCTGGGTACGTGAAAACATCCTGCAATAAAATAAGATGTATATTATAGTGTCCGTTTAATTATATATTAATTTCAAAAACTCTATACAAGTGTTGTTTCGTTATATGTATGACCGAAGTGCAATCATTTCGAGTTAGTTGTGCAATGTCATTAAATCGAAGTGGCAATGTGAACAGTGACATAATAAAACATATGTTTTAGTTAAATATAATGTGTTTGTTGATTGTTTTTCGTTTACTTATATTCCCATTTTATATGATTTATAAATATTTAGTTTTGTTATTGATAGTTGATTTCGTGATGCAATTACATCGAAGTTGAAGTTTAAAAGGCGACATATTTAAACATAGGTTCTTGTTACAATTTTCATTATTCTCTTTCTCGACAGTTCGTATACTGTCTATGCTGTTATCATGATAAACATAGAGATTTAATATTTCATATATTATATAACAAAAGATAAAATACCTTATATTTAATTAATTTGTTATACCTTAAAACTTATTTAACTTTGTTGCTTAAGTAAAACTTCTTATGTACACGCTTTTTAAGAAATGTCAAACGTGTCATACGTATGACTTATTAATTTAAAGGTGCCTGCTTTTGAAGGCCAATACCTTTCCATGGTCCACCTTTAAACCTCATGGACACAGACCCGTCCCTGTTCAGATATCCGTACCATTCTCCTTGCTTCTTGTCAACGTGCTGAAAACGTGAACCACACGATTAAAAAAGCAAATAACAGGAAATTGTCAAGGTACCGAAAAAAGGTAACAAAACACTTCAATTGACGAACAACAGGTACTTGTCAACGTGCTTAAAAAGTATACCAAACGTGCTGAATTTATTTTGGAATTTTGGTGAATTGCAATATAATTATTACTACATCTTCTGCAGCTGCGACTATTACTGCTGCTGCTACTGCTGCTGCTGCTACTTCTACTACTAATAATACTACTTCTACTACTACTTCTATTTCTACAACTACTACTACTGCTACTGTTACTGCTACTGCTACTGCAACTACTACTACTACTACTACTACTACTACTACTTCTACTACTACTATTACTACTACTACTACTACTACTACTACTACTACTACTACTACTACTTCTATTTCTACTACTTTTACTTCTAGTACTACCTAATAATAATGATGATAATAATAATAATAATAATAATAAAAATAATAATAATAAAAATGATGATGATTATTATACTTCTAACAGTAATAATACTACTATTACAAATAATAATAACAGTTATAACAAAATCAATTATAGAAAATCATGAACATTGACAATCTCAATACAAAGTAGTAACTTGTGACATTTAAATGTAAACATTATTAACATTTGAGTAGCAGTAGTCATAAACACGTGCAAACGAATCGAGGTGGTCTCCGTCACGTGTGTGTTGATAAGCCATCAGGAAAGCGACCATTGTCTCCGTGTGTACCCACCACATCTTCATGTTCCATTCTAGCTGCACTGGACTGCACATGAACATATCGGAACACGTAAATAAACAAAGTAAATACCTGCGATCATTTTAAATAATAAAATACTGACGGATGTTAGCAAAAAATGTCTTCTGCCAGTCTTTTAGTGAGTCCTTTACTCATATATTCTCTATACTTCTTGCCAGTTTACGTGTGTGTATAATTAATCAACACTCCGATATGATGCGTTTGAAGCACGAATAACATAATTGTGCGTGATATTTGGTCACATGTGTTTTTAAAATACGACGAGTCTGTGTGTTTATGATGGTTTTATAATGAGATGTGACAAAACAATTCTTATATATGTATTTTTTAATTGTTTTAATTGTTCAATTGTTTTGAATTTTTAAAGAATGTCTATCAACGAAGAATTTCCTGCTTACACGTACTGTTTTATGATGAAAATGAAAGACGGCGATGTGCACACATGTATTGCAGAAAAACTGTTCGAAAAAACTGGTGACTTATATATATACCAACACTTTGTTGTGTAGAGCATTGTTAAATAGAGATTTGACTTTTATATGCCAGTAATTAAATATGGAGCAAACAGAAGAGTTGTTCGAGATACAAAATAGCAAATAGCGATATGCTTGACGTAGGGGTACACCTTTTATAAGTTGGAAATAGCAGTCATTTTGAAGTTTAACAACACTTGACGTAGGGGTACACCTTTTATAAGTTGGAAATAGCAGTCATTTTGAAGTTTAACAACACTATATGTGTTATGTTGAGTGTATAACAATTTAACTGCTTATTATGTCTGAAGCGAGACCTATATCGATACATTGTATTGTTACTCTTCTTTTGTTTTGAATTGTAGAGGACGTTACCGTGAGTGATAAAATATAATGTTTATATTACTACGCATTGTTCTATTCATTTAATTTAATATGTGGGGGAAATTTCTGTTAATAATTTAACGCAAATATATTGATCATCTCACCAAAGATTTTTTCACAAATATAACATGATAAATAATATGTTAGTATAATTGTGTATTTGAATGTATCCAACTCATCTCAGAAAGGCTTACACAGCGACCTTTTTCAACTTGTTGCATACACACGAACTTTGAAATATCTCTTTATAGATCATTGTTTATTTAAAAGGATTTATCGATGACATTAAGAGTGATGGTCCCAGGTATAATTATTTATGTTTCTGTAACCTGAGTCATAGTATATGCCATATTCATGTACAAAATAACAAAAGGGTGGATACGAATCTTAATTCAAAATTCTCTTCTTAGTTCTTGGGATTAGCCCCGGTATGACTCAGTACCTGTATCTATCGGCATCTAGAAAGTAGTAAAGTCCCCCGCATTCAGCGTCCCAACCTCTGGCAAAAGGGCCATTCATAAATTGGTCTTTGGGCAAGCTCGTCCTGACCGTTTTGTTTTGCGTACCGCAAAAGGAACCAACCAGCCTCTATTGCATGACCTGTATTCATAGAATAACATTTTAATGTCCATGGTATGGTTATATCTAATACAGAAAATAAATAAATTTAACATACATCGTAAATAACAAATATTGTATAGCAATAATTATCTAGTTTCGAGTTAAGTTAGCGTTATATTATTCCGCACAGAATCTGAATTTAAAAAAATGTTAAGTTTCTACCTGAACAAATGTTCACCCACACAAACTACCAGAAGTAAATGGATTTTCAAAAGAATCTTTCCAGATAACTTTACTTAACAGTTCTAGCTGGCAATAACACACTACCTGGTATCATGAGACGACCCAGTGATCCCGGAAGTTCCGTTCCTGAAGTGCTCACGTTTTCTAGGATCACAGTCCCCTCGCGCTGAAAATGTGAAAAAACCGTAAATACATCGTTGTTACCAGAGAACGTAACTTAATATTTGAACATGTATACAATACAAGTAAATCAAGCCTACGCTACGTGCATGAATATCTGGTATCCTTAAGGCAACAGTTCAATGTTGAATGATTTTTGGTATGAAAAACACATATTAGATGATTGTCTATTTAAAACGATACATTAGTTTGATTGCATTACGAAATTATTGATCTGCGTTATATTGTCGACACGCGGATCATGACATATTCTAGACACTGGTTCAAGTTCGGAAATAATGAAGTTAGCAATTGAACAAATGTTTTGAAAGAAATGCATGTGTTAAAATATAAAAAAATAAACAAATAACAACAACAGCAAAACCAACGTTTTCTAATATAACAGTTCACTCTCGTTAGAAGTTGGCAAATACATATTGTCCACTTAGCGGTTATGAATTACCGGTATATGTTATTTCATGATTCCACGTTTTAGACTACAAAAGTAATCAACTGGTCAAATGTCCGACATAAATGCAAATATTGACATTTGCAAAACAATGAACAACACATTGGTAACTTGAATCCCATTTATTATGAAAGAAGTTTTATATTTAAAGCTGATATATTTATCAATAAATAAATAAATAAATCCGACCCAGTCTTCAACTTGAATTCGTTGTATAAAGTCAACATGTGATATATTATTAGCTTATATTTGTATATGAACAGTCGTCAATCATGATAGAAGCCAACAAATAAAGAAAAAGACTACCTTTGATTTTGAAACATGAATTGGAAGCTTAAATAGTTCAGTTTCTACTACGTTGCGAGTAATAGATATATATATATATATATATATATATATATATATATATATATATATATATATATATATATATATATATATATATATATATATATATATATATATATATAATTGTGATTCAAAAATCGAGCTGAACATGTGTGACGTTAACATTTCGTTTGTAATTCAGCACATCGATGAATTTACATAATCGATTACTTCAAATCATTGGAAAGATCATTCTTCCATTAAAACAGAAAGGTGGCAAACAATCAATTTTGATATATATATGACTAGTTAACTGACTGTGTGTCTGTCTAGCCAATACAACACACCAACATATATAGTGTAATGGAACGAAAGGTCTTCATTTATTTCATTTCACTACAACTACATGCAATTTCTCACATATTTTAAATGAAAACCGGAACAAAATGTTCACTTAGTGCATTCTACGCACCTGAACATGCGATAGTGCCTTCTGCACGCTCCACTCCTGTATGTCGCGGTACCTGGCACCGAGGGACGGGTCCAGGGTTAGAAGCTCGTGTGTCACACACTGCAGCATCATGGGTACCGCCAGAGACTCCGACCTCGCCTCACCAGCCAGCGGCGGACGCCCTAGTCGGATATCCGTGTCGACCTCGCGTATCCAGTGAATGAGTATGTCCATCATTTGGACTGCCTCGGTCTTTTAAGATTAAAGTCTAAACTTTATTTGTAGTGAACTTAATTGATTTGGATATTAGAATATTATCATGACGCGAAAAAAATATTTTTGATATACAAAATAACTAGCCTTCACTACTTTTCTATATTTTACGCAAGTCATAGTTTGTCAATCTTAAACACGCGATCAACAGGACACGCACAAAAAAATGTAGTTGTATAAAGTTTTTCATACTGGAATCCCCGTATTAATTTCGAAGCCTTCAGCGCTTTGGTTTAAAATTACGAAATGAATGACTGTATCGTGTGACGTCATTTCTATGACGAAACATACTTGTCTTACCCCAAACGATGCCCTGTGATTGGAACATCTCAACACAGTTACAGTATTGTTGTAAGTTTAGAATATTCTCCACCACCATCAGTTATTTAAAGTATGAACACGTATAATCACACCTTGCATAATTCTTGTTTTGTTGCCTTGGCCATTTCACACATAGCCATGGTGTAGAAGCATTCCGAGAATATCGTACGCTGCATTTTGATTGGTCTTCCATCTCGTGTAAGAATAAGATAACACCTGCCCGTCGACGCGTCTTTTGCGAACTTCATAAGAAATTCCGCTCCTGATTAAAAAAGAAGTTCATTGGAACTCCGCCCCTGATTAAAAAAGAAGTTCATTAGAACTTCGCTCATGATTTAAAAACGAACTTAATTAAAATCTTAACTCCTTATTTAAAAACAAAAACAAACGTAAGCCCTCGGTTAAATTTAAAAAAAGCAACAACAAACAAACGGACTTTATTAGAGACTCCGCTACTTATTCATAATTCAACTGTGATGTGGATGGAAATTGCGATGTCGATTCTTTAGAAAGCGTCAACCTAGTATTGCTACCTTTTTCTGCGGCTTGCAGCACAGCTTGAGTAGTAAACTTTTCCTCCTCGTTATACAACTTGGCGTACATCCACACCTGTAACAAGGGAAATGACATCTTGAATATTGCTAAATCATATATATTGACGCCATTACATTAACGATAGAAAAATAACATTTTTTATTGCTAAATCATCTTTATTTGACGTCATGACATTTCGTGCTTTTAAAGAATGACTTGTTCGTGTACACGTAGAAATGCGGATTTCTGTTTTTAGAAAAAAGGAGGAATTTGTTTTGGGCATTTACCGATATGTTCGTGTTAAATTTCACGCACGAAATCAACGAAAATTAATGTGCCGCGAAGAATTAAGATATACAGTATCAGTCGAATTATCATATAATTTTTCTATTTGTTAGTCTAGTACATTTATGTTTTAATGCACGTTTTCTTATTTAACATAAACGAAATGCATGTATCATGTCGTCAGAGCTCCAGATATTTTTTTCAGCCGAGAGGTATTTCACTCATGAAATTTTTAATTGATGAGTAAAAATCAAAATGCGATAATTTTAAGGAGTATTTATGTTCAAAGGATCAGAACTAATAATAAATTACACATGTTATGTTAACTCGCTATAACAAGCATTCTTGTACACAAGAAAGCAAGCACTTTTATTTTATTTAACATTTTTTCTGAATGTGTTTGCCCTTGGCTTATAAGCAGCCACTAATTGTATTATATGTATATTTTAGCGCCATTTAAAAAGTGCTTGGAGGTAAAAGGTTTTCCATAGTGCCACACAAGAGATGAACTGTTATATGCTTGAAGTTGGGCGATTCGGGTTTTATCGAATGTGTTGTCAAATGTTTTCACCATAAGCGTATATTGATTATCAACAATGCAGCGGGGAACCCGTTGTGTCAAAATCAGCCTTTATCGTGGGCCAACATGAAATGTTACCGTTCTGACTAAGGAAAATTAGGTTTGGAACCACATTCTATAAATAGATGGTGATGTCACAACGTTTTTACCGGTGTGGACACAATGACGGAAACCAGTCATGTTTACATGAATTTATATGCATGTATAAACGGCTAATACGCATTGAAATAGCACACGATGCATAATCCGAATTTAGTCAGGAGTTTTTTTGCTCAACACAATTTTAAGTCATACGTATTTTCTTTTTTGTCATGCGTATTTTACGCAAATACGCATCTTATCTGGCCCTCTGCATGTCGTTGCTATTATATATGAGCATATTGGATAAATTATAAGTTTGCACGGTGTTCTAGGTTTACGAATGGTGGGGAACATTAGAAATGATTTTTAACATTTAAAAGCAAACATATATTTGCATTATAAATCTTAAGTGCGAATTTTCATACATATTATCATTTGAAATATCATATAGTATTTTTGTTTGCATTCGAACCAAGTTATCACAGTACAAGCTCGGTCATATCTAAGGCTGTTCGTACCTGTCGGGCCTGAAGCCAAATGTGTTTTGGTTCCGTTTTCGTCAAGGCAATTGAAAAAGCCCCTATAACAGATGTTTGAGAAAATGAACCAATCTTATAAACACACTTCAACTAAAGTTCTGAAGTAATATTCAAGACACGCTCTAGGAATACGGTGCTTAAGGCATGTGCTTAAGTGCCATTCCAAATTAGCATGTGGAGTCCTCAATATTTAATTTATTGGAAGTCTCTGCAAAGAAAACAATCAGTTGAATAGAATGTGCGGACATCACAGGCTAAAACAGGCAAGTATGAGATTACATCATATGGACATGCATTTAGTCCAGTTCTCCCAGAAACCAGAACGAGGCTCATTTACCATACATAGCAAAACACTCTCAACGAATACACTAAGTATATATCATAGAAACTTAAAACATCAGTAAGTAAATATATACAAGCGTGCTTTTTAAATTTTCGAAAGCATAGTTTCTCGTGAGAATTATGAATGTGATAATTCACCTGTCTAATAATGAAATTCAAGAGAAATCACTAAGGATAAACTGTTATAACTAACCACTAACCAAGAGTATTGTATTCAAGATAAGATACATTACACGTATTTATCATCGCGCGACCTTTTGCAACCAAACCTGCATACATCTTACCCGTATTCATTGTCGTGTGATAGTGTCAACCAGAACTGCATACATCTTACCCGTATCCATTGTCGTGCGAATATTACAACCAGAACTGCATACATCTTACCCGTATTCATTGTCATGTGAATGTGTTAACCAGAACTGCAAACATCTTACCCGTATTCATTGCCGTGTGAATATTACAATCAGAACTGCATACATCTTACCCGTATTCATTGTCGTGTGAATGTGTTAACCAGAACTGCATACATCTTACCCGTATTCATTGTCGTGTGAATGTGTTAACCAGAACTGCAAACATCTTACCCGTATTCATTGTCGTGTGAATATTACAATCAGAACTGCATACATCTTACCCGTATTCATTGTCGTGTGAATGTGTTAACCAGAACTGCATACATCTTACCCGTATTCATTGTCGTGTGAATGTGTTAACCAGAACTGCATACATCTTACCCGTATTTATCGTCGTGTGAATGTGTCAACCAGAACTGCACACATCTAGTCAGATCCTCACTGATCTCGTCTTAAAAATCTTGAAGTCTTTTCTCAGCCATCTTTAAAAAACCGAGTTTTAAATTCAAGATTATATCCGCTGTTTTTACAAAGGGATTGCAAATGTTTGGAGTTAAATTAAGCTGATATAGCGTTTAAGATACTACCGTATCTTCCGTGTTATGAGTAGTTGATAACAATAATCGTTCTTCACTGTATACAATCAAGTGGTTTGCTCTACTTGCCATTATCAGCTATGATCGACTTTACTATCGGGACTCATCGGCAATCTCCGGAATCCACCGTAATATACAATCAAGTGGTCTGCTCTACTTGCCGTAATCAGCTATGGTCGACTTTACTATCGTGATTCATCGGCAATCTCCGGAATCCTCTGTAAAGTAGATTTATGTAACAAATCGTCTTCTGACACAGTGTTTCTATTTAAGTGACCGTAACTTTTACAATAAGTATTTGGATGTTATTAGTTTATAGAAAATATACATTATAACGTTAAATGGTACAGCAAGATGACTTAAGGTTGCGCACCCCTAATGGGCACATATCCAAATATAATTTAATTATTTTCTTAATCAGCATCATTTCACTGAACTACATGCAAATGTGAAGGTAGGCTTTCCATGCTTTAAAAAAAAATATAACGATTTTTTTCAAAACCACCCCCACGCTCGGCTTTTGTCCAGTTTATTTTTACCCCTGGGGTATATAAAAGTTCCATATTTCATTCAAATTTCCAAATATAGGCATGCAGTTGGTGTGTACAGATGCAGTAAAGGTGTTTAAAGTTTAAACAAGATGAAATAAGTATTCTTTTTCAGACATGTATTTTGTATAATTGTTTATCTATGGAAGAGCGCCATGAAATGTAAGTGATTTCAGCCAAGTAAAAATTGGGTTGGTTAAAAACAAAGTGTCATAAAATTCAAAATAGCATCATTTAAGTTATATTTTAAACTTAGTTTTTATACAAACACTATATACAGCAAAAAGACCAAGAAATAGCCAGATTTACCGTTTACTTTTTGAAATAAAAATAAAAATGCAACATGCATTATTCGTATTTTCAGCAGTAAATTACCCAATTTAGCCATAACATTGTTTTAATTTTAAAAATTGAAGGATGTGCATACAATTTTCAACATATTTAACAATAAACATAGCTTATATGCTATATTAAATCAAATTACGTTAGACAAGAAATAAAACGCGTCGCAAAAAGTATGCGATGTCGGCAGGATTCGTACCTGCGCGGGAATATCCCAGAAGATTTCTAGTCCATCGCCTTAACCACTCGTCCACGACAACTTCATATCAGTGCAACCTTAAATTAGATATGCATAAGTTAACAGGTAAAAAGGCTCGTCGATCTTTGAAGAAATCGCGAAATCGTATTTTTCAGATTATAATTGGATCAAAATCCAAGGGAAGTAATAAGCTTAAAAATGGAGGTAAGTAAATAACCTGCCAAATATATAAAAATTGTAAAAAAATCAAAGTGGCGCATAGAGTTACACAGTTTTGGCTCAGAGATGTATTTAGTTTTCAATTGTTTGTGGTAACTCATCTGTGAAATGGTTTAGCTCATCTAATGTTTATACAAGGGATTATAAAATATTGGCACAAAGGGACACCTGTATTTGCGAGAAGAGATAGAATGCAGTCGAGCATAAAAAGCATGAGGAACTCATGGACTAGAGCCTCAAGAATCTATAAAAGGGCTGAAACTTTCAATTTGTGCAATTACAATTTTAGACTCATTACTGAAAATTTGTCAAAATGTTCAAGTGGGAAAAATGTGAGAAACAATTTAAAGCAAGATGGACTTTGAACATGCACATCAAAGACAGACATGAAATTCAACATATTCATTAATATGTACACGATTGTGATAGAAAATTTCTGAGACGCTACTATTTAGTCCACCATTTAACCTCAAAACATAACTTTTCCAAAACAGAAGCAAGAAGAGAGCATGGTTAGCCATCTCATAAGTCATTCCAATGAGGATGACATGTATATAATTTATTACAGTGAAGTTGATTCATTATTAGATTTGTTAGGAGAGCAGGATGAGGAGAAGAAATTAGGGTATAGATTTTCAATCATTTTTTAGGTTATTTTACATTAGCTTCTTCATTTCTACATTGAATTACTTCAAATGTATACTGAACATCTCTTATGACAATACGGTCAATCTCAACTATGCATAACCCCATTACCAACCCTGGGCGCCCCTGTGTCAAACATGCGGCGTGGGGATATGCGTCGGCCTCTGCCGCCCCATTTATAGTATGAAGTATAATGTACGTTATTGATATATGCTTGGCAGGATAGCCGATCGGTCTAATTAGTTTTTACTTCAGGACTCCATGGGTCACTGGTTCGAGCCCTGCTGTGGTCTTTTTTATTTCCCTTTTTAAATTTTATTCTTGATATTTTACTGGAGCTTTGTAGATCTAATGTTTTCATTTATCATGATAATGCATTTAATGACAAACTTCAAAACATACCAAATTCTGTGAAAAGTCCCCTTTAATATATGGCAGGCTCCTTATTGCACCGTTGCTGTTCTGAATGCACAAATACGGCACCTCGTTAAACAGAAACAAACCTGAACATGTATAAGTATAAGTAACAGTTCCAGTCATTTACAAAAGATCTAATAATATATTTTAAAATTCAAACTAAACCATGCGTTACAATGATGTATGTACTTTAAATCTACATGTTAACAGACTCACGAGTCATGGACGTACTTGCAGTCTGTTGAAATGTTAAACAAATGTGCATCTTTCACAATTAACGCCTGAGAGGAGGTTGTCTCTTACTCCTCTTTATTGCAAATGATAAGGTTTTCAAGTCGCATTTGATTATGCTTGTACACGTTAAACTTAACCGCTATATAAAAGAAGAAACAATGAAAACAAATAATTAATTACCGTGAAAATTGAATTGTAAATTTAAGAAAAAATACTTATGTCGGTCGTTTTAACTGTATCCAATATTTCATGGTATTTATAGTTGTTCGTTTTTTAAGCACCATTACATGCTAAAATAACATGAAACGCTAACATCAACAACTTAATTAAACCTAACACAACGGCAAAAGGCCGGTTTTTAATGTTTAAACCTTTAGAAACCGTAAAGTATGGCAATTTTACAATTGTTCACATGTGCTTTTTTGGATATTGAACAAGCTATACAACTTAACTTGAGTATGTTCCACATCAGCACACGAGCAAATAAGAAGGAAGCAGAATAACGAAATGTAGGATTATATTGAAACTATGCTTACTTGCTATTTAACACTATATTGTATGAATGGTGTGGATGTGAATTTATACATCACGTGACTATATCAGCGTAGTAGGTGTGCATGTTAATTACAATAACGTTTTAGTTTAAAGTCCGAAGAAGCTTTTATTTGGGATTTTTGTTAAGTATTTAGTCCGGAAAACACCATTGTCTCCTTTGGATACTCACATACGGTCGCTCTCGGCTGTGCACTGTGAATAAAAGCGCTTTAAGTAAAAAACATTGAGATTCGGACGATTTTTTCAAATAAAATTCGTCTCATCAAGATAACCTGTGGCTATACGAACTATTTAGCAGCTTTGACGATACTGTTTGGTACAACAAGGTCTAACTGCTCAATAAAACACTGTACAACCTAGCATAAATAGTGTTTTAACATCTGTAAAAATGGGTGTCTCTTTCCTAAAATTTGTAAACAAGACCATTTTGCTTGACATTAAGTAGTTTTAATTTCACACGTCTATTTCTTGTTTTAATATTTATTTGACGCGTGTAATCTTAAGAAATGTTAAGTCGGCGTATTGATGGGATATTTATCGATGTTTTTTAGTCAAATGTGCATTCCATGTATGTTTTACTTGGAACTAGCACACGCGTTACTTTATATGGTAGAACGTCCTTAAACCACATTTGGAAGTAACGTACCCTGGATAGTATAAGTAGACTGATTAAAAAAGAATATATTTATCATGTTTAATGAGAAAAACAGTTGACCAAGAGCCATACAAAAATCTCCACCCTCTGATATTGGAATCATAACAAGGTCATTAAATACCATTTATCATAGACCTGTCTTCGCGGGCCGCAAAAATGTCAAAAATAGCTTTAATCCAAAGCATCAATTATTCCTCCTACGGGCCATTAGACAACCTTTCACATAAAGTTTACTTCAACAAAATCTGTCCAGCCGTTAACTCGCAGTCGATCGATAACCAAGCAATATTTCAAGTCCGTTTGTCAACCCGAATAAATCTTCGACAGACTTACAAACAATATTTTTTGGCGTTTTCCTCTTAATCGATAGATTGCGCCATATTCCTGTAAAACAACGAGGCCTGTTACATAATACATGCATATGCAATCACTTACCCATAAATACTAATTCCAAAAGTTTCTACTTTCTTTCCAACAACTGTTTTGACTCTAATTTTGATTTGCTTAGCAAAGAAAATATCCATCGCTCTTGAACCCGGCAAAGCAGTGAATTACACTGACAGAGCCGGGCACAGAAATTTTCAATCAACAACAACAACGACGATTTGACGAATGTAAATAAATGGAAATTACTAATCAATCTGATCATATTGTTTTAAGGGGTAAGTGGTTGCATATGCACGTTACGTAACTTACACCTGTGCCTTAAACGTGCACTTATAATTGAAAAGTTTTTTCAAGTATTATTTAATGTACCTTAAAACATGGACAAATGGTGTCATGCAAGCGTTACAATATTGGTTTTAAATGAAACGCATTATACTTGGAAAAGTATCAAGTTAAAATGATACAAGACATAGGGTAAGTATTTAAGGCTGGAACATTTACTCGAAACAATTATACATTAACCGCCGTGTCGTTTTCTTTTTGTCAAAGTAATGTTAAAGTTTAGTTTGTATTTCTTTATATTAAAAGTTACTTAAAATACGCCTCAATGGATAATTTATCAAGCAAGGATTTGTTTATAAAATTTCCTGTGCAAAAGGATAAACTATTCTATTACAAACTATAATAAGGTATATTTGACATTCTGCTTGTGATAATTGTCGACCGCAGATATCCTTCAGACGGCACATACCTCATATTGATTGCTCTGTCGCTCTGTCGACGGTTTCGAGATCGGCATTGCCTTAGACATTCTTTTCAGCAATGTTATGTTCGGGTAGCGATTTTTATTTCAGGTTAACAAATTCTAAAAATCTTTAATTGTTGGTTCACTGTAAAACGGCCAATGCCAGTGTCAGATGCCGTTTCTTATTGAAACTTAAATACGACTTTTAAATCTGGACAAACCTATCTAAAAAACGAATGTCGCGACTTTATCGCATCTCGACGGTGGCATAGAAGTGGCATTTAGTCCGCTTTTTGTAATTTGCAATCGTCTTTTTGCTATCTTGTTCCCACGACATACTCACTCTAGGGAACGAGTAAGCTATGTTGTGGGAACGACTTACTAACTCGACGGTACGAGATATAATAAAAGAATTGCAATGAAAAGATGAGCGGTGCAGTACATTGTTTAAAGCATTTCTCCTTTATTCAGTTCATTACTCTTCTGTTCTTATTGCCCTACCCCCCCCCTCCCTTCTCTTATTTAATTTTCCAATAAGGTGTTTTAACACAAAAACATGTAAATAAATATATATATATAAATAAGTAATAATGCCTAATGTGAATCTGCTAGTTATTTAAAATAGCATTATATGACTTAAATGCAATATATTGAGGGAAAATGAATAACAACTATGGGGAAATGCAGTATATTAATAGGCCAAATATAGTGTAGATTTTTATTGCAAACATGTAGAAAATAAATAAAAAAATGACACGTGGGTCCTTTCGCGCTGCCCTGCCGCTGTGTCCTGGGTAAATGGCTGATTGGAGAGTAATTGTGCAGATAAATGAACATTTTTAAATAAGTATAATATATTCACACTTATATTAATCAAGTAATATGTTTATGAACTACATTATATTGTATGTCAAACCAGTCTTGTTGGTATTTTGCCTGATTGGAGATGGAGATATAAAAAACAGTGAAAGTATCATCGATAAATGGACTCATGAATGTTCTGCAAGCAAAGCGTAAAGATATGCCATTTTACTGACTAGTAGCCGGCAGAGAAATCACTACAAATGTATGACATCCACTACTAAGTCATATAGACATACACCTATAAAAAAAGGATAGAGACGTTCATAGCCATAAACAGGAGCTTTGTCAGAGCCAGCAAACAACAGTCCCTTTACGTGATAGCGTTGTCTGAGTCAGAAAGTGATCTCTATAAGTTCAAGTCACATAGCTTGAGAATGTGTTATTTGTTCAGGATCCTTTTATAAGTTGTCAGTTATTTGTGTAATCATAGTAAACTCAACTTTTGCAACTCTACATACCGAGTTTCACTAATATACCTTTTGAGTTGCCCTAACATCAACATTTTAATTTTCACTGATGTCTGTACCCATTGCAGCCAATGTTTTTGTCCAAAACCTATAAATATGACCTGGATTGTCCACTCATATATCTCTATCCGCATACCCAGTTGAGAAGCGTAAGTACTATTTGAGTTTTGCACGGTCCATGTTAAGTGGGTTTTTTCGGTAACCAAAGTAACCTGAAGTTGTGTCGTTCACAAAACTATACTGAAGTGAATATTCCTTAGATGGCCATTTGTCAATACGCCGAGTTTTATTAATCGATCTTAACTACGTTATATGATATTAACCATCATAGACATATTTTTTGAAGTACAGTAATATCATGTTTGTACCAATTTTTAAACAATATAATGCTTTTCAGTAGAATGTATAATCCGCTGCTATGTTGAAATTGATTTAAATGTGTGTACAAAGAGATCGCAATTGCACTCGCAAACTCTCAAAATGCGAGTAAAAAATCAGTTTTGATCGTCATCTTTTTGTCACTTGCAAAGTAGGTCAAGTTCATGTTTATCATAACAAAAACCTTCGTTACGCCTAATAACCTGTCATTTATATAATTCAGCCACTTGATTTAAAGAGAATAACACACTATGGTGTGGGTAAATACAGTTTGGTTGAAATGTACTGTATAATACAAGGCGGTTTGTGTTAACGTGTGTTTACTCATGACTGAACAAAAAAAAAATCTAAATAATGTTATGTAATGCGTTAATATATTGGCAACATTTTGCAATCAGTCGTAACACTTTCTGTTAAAGATTAATCATAAAACAAAACATTTGTATCATTCTGTATTGGTATAGTGCATGTTTTTTAACCATAATTAAAGTGTATGCAACACTTGCTGTTAAATACAGTATAAACACGTATTAAAGCATATTGTAACAAAAAATCCTTTAAAGACAAATTAATGTGATGTTGCTTGTTATAACTGACATTGCATTGAAACATGATTTTTTTGAGAGTTGATAAATAAATCATTCGCAAAAAAATTATTTTGACCAAAAACGGTATTTGAGTATTGCTGGTACATAATGGAATATAAAGAAATGCACAACATTGCGAAACATCACGGAACATAGCGCATTGTATGCAACTTCCATACAGGATCTGGCGGCTTTGGTTCGTGTTTAAACCATTACTCGGGTTACATGCTTCAATAGAAGCCACGTCAAGATTTATTTGCTGATACGTAAACCTGTGTAAAAGTAATAAACACCATGGTATTCATTTGGAAGTTTCGATGGTATTATATTTCCTGTTTGCATTTAGTTGCATTCAGGTTTTAGTAGTTAAAATACCCTTGCTTTTCAAAAGGCATTTGTAAAAACTTCCTGATGCTTTAGATAACATTGAACAAACTCAATTGGGATGGAGGGTTAACATTTCTTTTGCACGTAAAACCATTACAGCGCGACGGTTAATATTACCTCCTCAAATGGGAGTTTTCAAATTTGCTATTAAAGTACACATCATATTATCAATTGTTATCGATGGTATGCTTCACAGCTGATGGTTTGTCTTTTTAAGGCCTTACATATTTTTTACTGATGAAACAAACAGGCTGTGCTAGGATCAACTGTAGGAAAATCATGTATGACTTACTTCAGATGAATCTTTGTCTAAAGCTTTATCAAAACATGTTATGACGATTTTGATCAAAGTCACATGCGTCCAAACCTAGATCAACAGGTATAGTCTAAAATATGTATCTATATATGATATTTTACTATTCGGAGTAAAATACTGTGATTTATTTGTTCCCACACACGCATGTAATATTTTATCGGATGAGTCGATAGGTTCGGTTGCCATGACCAAGCTCGGATTGCTATGGAACAATGAAAAATAACCGGCCAATGTAATTGGCGGTCACAATGCCTTTATATTGGTGTTTTCTCTAGGCACTCGGTCGACCCCCAACCCACTCAGGACTTCAGTACAATTTAACAAATGTTATTTAAACAATAAAGAGATGAAATTGTATATATACTTGTATTTTAATCGCCAGTCAATGTTTTCATGAGTCAAGTATCATAGATAGAAATGCATAAATACCCTCAATGTCTTTGCATTTTGCATCCGCAGTCGCAAAAGGACCTACTAATATTATTACATACGCTGTTTATTTATATATTTAAAAAAATGAAAACAACTTAAGATATACTGTATTGTGAGAATGAGTCTTGCCTGTGATCATAGACGAACAACGCTACAAACACGTGTGCTTTTTAATTACTGGTATTTTTGCAAATGCGTGTTTAAATGAATACTTCTAGTCGATTAAGTGTCAAGGAAACTACACTGCATACTTTTGGAATTTCATATTTTACTTTATTTGGCATTAATTATTTTGGCCGTATGCGTATGCCCGTAAACAATTATACGAGTACCGCAATTCGTCTCAACTAATGCCGTCTCGACAAGACCAGTTGATTGTTATTGTTCATCATCAGCATTGTTTCGCGCATTCGCACTTACTTGTTTGCAATGACAGGTCGAGGTTACGTAAAACATATGTATAACGGGCATATGTGTTTAGTAAATAAATCGATAAGAAATCCGAAATAAATATTTAAACGCCTACATATTAATTGCAAAATATCATATTTATTATCAATGTTGTAAATTACCAAATGTGATATCAGTTTTTAGGAAAATTAACATAAATCTGAAGGTTGTCTCTCTACGAAACCTCATTTTTTGATTAATACATTAACTTTATTAAGCGTGAAACAAGTTCGATTTCTGTTTGTTGTTTTTTCTTGTTAAATATTTGTCACGAACATGTGTCAATTGCTGAAATGTTCGTTGTAACCACATGAAGACCAATCACGTACAGAATGTGTCATACCTGGTTTATTAACAGTAAAAACAAAAAATAACAACATACAGGTGTCAAAATGCATTTTCTGTCGTACATATCTCTCTTTAAATAAGTTATTAGTAACAAAATATTTGTTACATCGACTTGAAATAAACATAAGCATTGATTATGTCAACTTGTCTATTCGCGTTTATATTAATACCACTACCTTTTGCCAACCAGTAAGCGGACTCTAAACTGTGCGGCTGCGTGCGAAATCACTCCTCGTTAACTCCTCTATTGAACAAATTCTTCCTCATACAACGCAAACAAGCGCTCAGCTTAGTTGAGAGGCGACAAATGTGAACACAATGCGTTTGTTGATAAAACAAAAACTTTGAACAAACTTGTAAGTTGTGTATTTTCTTAAAATTTATTTTAAAACGTCATTTTAGCCATGATTTGTTAGATGCGTAAATAGGAGTAAGATTTTAACATGTAGTAGTCATACTACTTAGTAGACGAACGTGTACAATATATTAGAATATATTATTCAAAATTTTTAATCCTAACATTTGAACAATTAGATAAAACTTACGACATATTAAGAATAATAATGAAATCATATTGTTTTAAAATAGTTTGGATTATTAGCGGATTGTTTAATTAATGAGTGTTGATGCGTTTAAACTAAACGACGAGTCGCGTCGTTGAATATATAGACAATAACACATAGTTTATCATGAACAAAATATCGACATCATGTGCATTACTTCTACATTATGAACAATAATTGTGCAAATGACAATTATTTTTCAGGTTTGTTTGCTCAGGCTTGTGGCCACTTTGTGAGGTGCTTATTTTTATTACAGTGATAGCTTTTTTGTTATAGCTCACCTGAGCTAGTAGAGACCATGAGGACCTTTTAATATACCGTTATGTTAATTGTCCGTCTTTGCATTTCCTATCTTCTTCTTATTACGCCTTCAATTGAACCGATGGGATTATTCTAAGGAAATTTCACATGAAAAGTCTTCGAATGACACTATTGTATTTCGTCACGGTCTGTTGTAGGTCAACGGAGATAAAAAAGATTTAATTGTTATAATTAAAACAATTTATTTAAAACCGCAATCGCCTTTTTTTAAATTGGTGTGTAACATTGTCCTTTGGTCCTCTGCTTAGTTTATTAAAAGCATCTGGTATTTTAAACTAGCGTGTTGATTTCCTGTGTTGACAATGGGAATCACCTATTTCCTTAATATGTATTAATTTAACCAGTATCATCTGAAATTTTTATTTCAAGCGGGTTGGAATCTGGCAGGCAACAATGAGTACTGTTTCTGTAATATATTTTTGTAATCAGGGACCTGGATTTAATAATGGTGTTAATTTATAGCTTTGTTGTATATTTCGTTAGACAGTAATATAGTCTGCGTTTATTAATGATACAGACTTTGTTATAATGCAAATGACTCGAATGTACCTGTTAATAAAATTACAATGTAAATGTATTACCAATCACAGCAGCATAGGTATTACATGATATATTTTCAAATTATAATTAAGAAGTTTTGCATATGTATTAAATGAACACAGGAATGTATAAACTCGTTTTATATTAATTTAACCTTTTTTGTTTGCAAAATAGTTATGATTGATGCAAACTCTAACAATCAACTGGTACATGAGATAATTGTTTTTTAACTTTGTGATGACATTTGTCCGTCGTCGGTCGTTCACCCGCCTTGCGTCGTGAACATTAACTTTGTTTCAATGCATTAACGAATCGAAGCATAGGTCGTACATTCTAGCCTTGTAATGCGATACATTGTCTAAATAATTAACTATTTTAAATTGATTACTATTTAAATTTCAATATTAAAATAAAATACATATTTGATATAATTTACCATGATTTAAGAACAACAACACTTGCATGTATCAAACCAGAAAATGCGTGTGAATTGTGTTGGGTAGTACATGTTAATTAATTATGCTTGATTGAGGGTTGACAGAAAAATGTAGGTTACCTTTCCTTACATAAACATACAAAATAAATCTTCTTCAAACGGGGCATATTAAGATCTTACTGTTTAACAACGCAAAGAATTTAAATAAATGTGTTATTTGCAATATAAATTTCGTTAAAAAAGTGTAGTTACCATATGTAATAACCATATTTAATACAAGGCACAAACACCGATGTATCGTCAGTATAAATGTCTATTGAATTATCAAAGTAGGTTATCATACTGTTTGTGGACACATCAAATCGCAAAGAGTACACGTACACGTTAATAAAGCAAACATAAAAAAGAACATCTGCATATTCTAATTGGTACAAAAAGCTCTGATATTAAACTGTAAAATCTTGAGAAAAAACATGTGAACGAGAACATTACTTGTTGAAATTAAGTCAATTTCTTCACACGTCTTGATACTGACTTAACATTGATGTTACGTGTGTGATCAATTCAAAATAAATGTTTTATCGGTATATTAATTTAATTAATTCATAGAGGCCTTGATAAATTGTTACAGCTTAATTGAACGAGAAATACTAGAAAGAACAAGCTTTGAATATATTCGTGGCGACTTGATTACTTGTTAAGTTTTCTAATCAAAACGCAGGCAACCTGAGAAAAATCATTTAATTATATTGTTATTTTGTAATGTTATTATACTTTTGAAGGCATCAGAAGGCACATCGTTATTTTGAGGTCACGCACATAGCGTAACGGCCTCATGAAGTCGGCTATTTGTTACATATGACAGCAATTTATAATGTCACGTTTTACTGAAACCATTTCCAAAATGGTGAGAATCATCGCTGGGCCTTGCATGCCAATCACGTGTCATAAATAAAGGCCAGTGAGAATAAAGTAAACTATTATTGAAGATTTAAATTTGAACTTTGGACCACTCATGTTAACATCAATGTTTGCACTACAACGATTGAGACAAATGAACAATTTTGCTCCATAAATCACATGAAATTAAAAAAAACGCATTTAATTTCATTAAAAGCTCACCTTTCCGAAACAATATTGTCCACTTAAAGAATTGAGTTACAATTGATGTTTTGTGATTAAATTGAATGTTTAGTTATATCATATTAATCATAGTGCATAATGCTTTGGTTTTAAATAAAACTGTATTCACATGGCTTTATGTCAAAGGTGCACAATCTTTGATACATGTTTTGCTGGAATGAAGCCCAATTTTCTTTATTACTGTATAACATTGTTCTCATTTCTCATTTCAAGTCCCTTACAAGGTTACTGAGCGTTTGTATTTGGTGACATAATGGTATCTAAAGGCATAAGTATAATCTTTATGATGCTTCAAATATCATTGAACAAACGCAACGTGAATGGAGGGTAAAGTTGGTTTATTAAAATAAATCGTGTACGTCCTTTACCAGCTCAACGCGATGACACGGTATGAATGCGGTTTAAGATCGGTCATGTGAAACTTAGCTTTAAATACATTGAAATCCCCTTGTTACGGTGCATGTGAAATCGTTATCAAGACAAATTACTTCCCCGACTCGGTCTTTCAATTAGAGTTAAGGTGATTATAACTTCCCTGAATTTGCCGTTGCTAAATTGCCATCAGAGTCACCATAACATTATCTATTGTGTGCAATGCTACTCAAAACATAGTTTGTCTTTTGTAGTTTATAAAATGTATTATGAAGGTAAAATACAATGTTATACACTGAAAGAGATATAAATAACGCAACATCCAAATATTGAATGAATAAGGATCTTTGTCACAGAGTGACACATAACACATTTCATCAGCTGTTCGTGTTAGTCTAAAACTAATAAAACAGTTTCTATATGAGATAAATATAGCATATTAATTGACACAAACTCATAATGCATATGTGTTAATATATTATTATGATTTGAAAATGATAATTATAAAAAGTGAACCAAAATAAAACCATAGATTCCATATAATGATTTTGAGTGTTTCTATTGTTTTCGTTTAAGTTTGTGTGGTTGACAACACTTATGAAAGCTAAATGTACAATTAAATACATCTGTTTAACTTATTAATGCAAAATATTATACCAGTTCTGTAAATTGATACTCGTAATTTCATTAAAACAAAATTTATTGTCATTAGCATCAGAATAAACGGTGTCACACGAACAAACACCGATGCTAGCACTATTTTAAGTATATAAGTTAGGGGTGGAGGAAGCTGATATATTAGATAACTGCATGTGCAACTTACATTTTGCATCAAGTGGTAAGAATTTTATGTTAACGATTAATAATAAAACACAACATTTGTATCGTTCTTTATTGCTATAGTGCACGCCTTTTAATCATGGTAAACATATATACAGATTTTGGTGTTACTTGTAGTATAAGACGTATTGAACTATTTTAACTATAAATATCTTAAGGATAAACTGAAATTTGTTCGCTTGTACACATTTTGACCAATATTAGTAACAAACATGTTGTTATTTATCTAGTGTTTTTTTCTGATAATACACTTCTTGTTTTCATTTTAATCGAATACAGGAGTTCAATTGCCCAGGAGTCGCCTTACATGTCATTTAAAGCATAATAACATATAAGAAAGTCACATTTCACACAAAGTATCTAACTACTTTACCTCTTTTCACATAACCAATAGGAATGATTGATGTTGATGTGCATGTGATTTGCATTAGGTATTCCTTATCCATGTTTACTGTTAAGTAATTAAAAAGTATATTATCAATAATCACTGTTAGGAGGAAGAGAAAACTGCATTTCAGTTTTGCCATTTTAATGATTGCAATTTATTGCTTAAACATTTTTTTAAAGCTCCTTACTACATTGCCGAGGGTTTGTGCTTAGCTCATATTGTAAATTAAAGACAAACGGATAAACTTCCTGATGCTTCAAATAACATTCAACAAACGCCATGTGGATGGAGAGATATTCAAGTTTATGAAAAGTTAGTTCGTAACACTATACTTTCGCAACGCGATGACATGTTGTACAACTTTAGATCTCTTTCAAGTGAAACTTTGCAATGAACACATTGAAATATCCCTGTTTTGGTGCATTCTAAATTGTTATCAAAATACATTACTTCCCTAACTCTGTCTTTAAATAATTGTTTAGGTGAATATTACTTCCCTAAATTGGCGATGTTTAATTGCTATCCAAATACTCATCGCATAATCTTTTGTGTGTGATGCTACCCAATAGTTTGTCTTAAGTTATGTCTAAAAGGTATTATGAAGCTAAAACAAACAAAATGGTATAAATTGAAAGAAATGAAATAGCGCTAAATCCGAATGTTCAATAAATAAGGATCTTTGTCACAGAATGACAAGTTACAAATTCCATCAGCATTTTGTGTCAGACTAAACACTAATATAACATGTTCCATACGTGATACATATGCATATGTGTAAATAAGTAATAATCCTTTGATTTGATCATTATAAAAAGTAAATACAAGTGAAACCATGAATATATAATTAGATTGAGTGTTTTTATTTTATTCGTTTTAGTTTGTGAGGACGACGACAAATTTATCCCTTACGAAAGCTAAAGTTTTACAATGAAATACAACTGTTTGGATGGTTGAGAAGTAATCCATACATGAAATGTAATTGATCTAATGCAAAGAGTGAACACTTTGGTTTTGAAAGGTGATCACGCATCGCAGTGATGTAATGCTTATCTCCAAGTATTTTGGAAAAATACAAAAAACGAATGCGTAATTTTGAAAAATACTGGTACATAGTGTACACGAATAAAAGTTTCGATCAAATAGTTATACCCTCCTATTAAAGTACAGGATGGTATACTTGAATCGCTAGTGTCCCTCGTTATGTCCGTGTGTCCGTCCATGGATTTGTCCGGAGACGATTTCATACACTTTTCAACATACGATATTGCTACTAAAACTTTGAGGCATTTTGCTATGATATGAAATTGTTTATGTCCGATTTGTATCATCCTTCGACATGGCATCGGGGATATACTTCGTCAATACTTTGACAGATTCGTGTTGCGGTTGTGATTTAAAAATATTTAAATGGTTTTTATCTCGCATATAGTTTGTTCCTGTATTTTGCTCATACCAGATTGCTTTTATTGAACATCTATCACTTCATGCTTTTCAGCGTAAAAGAGAAGCGTCTCCACCTCAAGAAGACCACTCTCTGATGTATGTACATTCCTGCTTAAACATAGTTGTCTGTTGTCAATGAAATTCATTGAATTGTTGGATGGTAGGATATTTGTACGATCTACATGTGTTCCCTCATTGACATTAAGAGTGGGCTTTGTATTTATCAAACATAAAGTGAATTCCAATGAAATGTAAATTTCCAAACTATAATTATACATGTGAAGAAATAACCGGGGGAAGAAGTGAGTTCCAAACACCACGAGCAACTGTTTGCCATAGGAAATCCCCGAACAATCCTTGTCTTCTTACTTTCGATTTTACTCGATGGCACTTTGGATTGACATTTTACAAAAATTTGAACGAACAGGCATGTATAACTATTTAGTATTACTTGTTGAGTTTATTAAAAATGTTAATTTCGCAATGTGTATTTTTTTAACGATTTAAGGGTTTTAATATAAGTAGTTATCTTAGCAGGTTTTAAACCGTTTACATGTTATAGTTGTAAATTGAATTCGTTATGATAATAAAAAAATGCTGAGGGTTAAATTAAAACATAATATTTTAAAGAATGTATTATGAATTCATATACTTTTATTCAAAATATAATTAATTAAAAGTGGATTCATTTTTAACCTTGGTATACATCCATGAGCATAAGGGTTATAATTCGCCATTATTTACTTGGTTGACAGAAATCCCCGTAACATGTACATGTCATAGGTTTTAACTTACTGCTCTATATTTAAGAAGAATAACTTTTTTATAGAGATTCTTCCAAAATATGTATTTATTAATAGTAGATAGTTTATAATTGCTTGTCTGCACTAGAAGGGAAATACATGTTGGAAGCATCTGGACAGTCGTGTCGCTGCGACTTGGCGATTTTATAGACGATGCGTCTTCTTTTTTCTCATATTATCAAACGATTTTAATTTGATATCGTCTATAATAGTTAACACTTCAAATTTACTTTGTTCTTATTCATTGCTTATCCATTGTATTATTACTTTTCAGTATGGCCGCCGTGTTATTCGTTATTTCAATTTCAATGTATTTATCACAATTAATTAACGTGATCAATCCTCTAAAGATTTATTTAAAAAATATATATATGTATATAGTAACCTGCTTATCATTAGATATATGCAACTTGATATGTGCACTAAACATATATCGTATATATATATCGACATCAAAATCACTTACATATGAATGGCATGTTCAAAGTTCTCAAAAGTTTACCTCTGATAATATTTAAGGAAGGAATGTTCAAGTGCAATATAAGAATATATTTATGTGTTTACTCAAAGGACTACTTTCAACTTGATTTCTTAGGTCTCAATTATATATAATATGTTACACGCAATCCATAAGACAAATATCTCTTGCTGCCCTATTGTCTTTGTTTACGACGATAAGTAATAACTAGCGCCTATGTATGACACTGTTCATATAGAATGAGTTAATATCCGTGTTCAGGAATGCAAAATTTTGATCAGTCAATTCGCGGCATATTAAAAAACAATGCATGCCAACGCCTGATACACACCTGCATGGGTTTTTGTTATTTAACAAGAGAGAAATAAACACATTTTTGAATGTTTGGCATAACAATCGACTGATTATTTGGCATATGATAAACAGGGCTCACCTTCTGCAGTAAACCCACACACCAGATATATCGGTGACACCTGTTACAAGCACATCAATGACTGATCGGTGCAAATTTCTTTTTTTCAAAATAAAAAAAATATTAATTTACGTGGCAAAATTATTTAATTTTTGAAAAAGAATTTTTCTTAGCATATGTTATAAACGGATATCACCTTGAAACTTCAAACGATGGTATATCTTATTAAGAAGACAAGCAGCTCACATTAAAATAACCTTTACGTACATATGTGTATAGAATGAAAATTGTTAATTTGTGTACATATGTTTAAATGAGACGGGAACCGTGTTAGATGCAAACAGTTCTAGTGTAGATGTTTTAAAAAAATCATCCATGTTTCCATGTGTTAAAGAAAATACATATCACACATAAAAACTATTGGCATCAATTTAATCTATCTGATAGTATCATATATGTTTTTATTTTTAAAGTTCGCTGATGTGTTGCCTAGTTTTGGTTACTACAATTGGTTAAAATGCATTTTGTTGAAGTCACAGAATGGGATTATTTTCAGATATGGAAAGTCGATCCGGGGTAGATATGATCATTTTGCCCGACAGGATACGAATAATGGACCGCACGTGACGTCATTGTATTACTATAGATATTGAACGATATGGAACATTGTCCATTAATTTAGTTAGTTTTATCATGTTTTCGATTATTAGGGTAGTATTCCTGTGAGATAAGCATGCATGGAGTTCACTACATCAAAGCGGGCCAACACAGAGCTAAATCAAAACCATGAAACACATATGCAGGTATATCTGTTACGTTTTTTGTTGTTCATTTGTAGTTTATACTTTTCATAATAAATACAAAACAAAGTTGTCGGACAGATGAGAAAACCAACAGACTGACTAATAAGCCGATAAGCATACCGATCTGTCAACACAGGCATGGTTAACAGAATACATACATCTTTATACACATGCAGCAGATGGGCTATTCAAGTGATAGGCAAAATAGCGACATTCAGGCCGAGACAGGTATTTTTTGCTGTTTTATACCCTTTATTACATGTACATTTGTATTCATTTTGTAAATGCCACTCACTGTCCTGCCGTTTCAGCAAGGGAGTTACTAGCGTTTATTTCGTATCGCTATATATCTCGACTTTACTCGCTTTCGCAAATTTTTTAGAGGGATGACCTAATCACAGCTCCACTAAAAAAATTCGCAACGAGTAAACATATAAAGCGAATTTTTATACGAAATAAACGCTCATCACTTTCTTACTTATATCGCTGGAAAGTAGGCGTCATTTAAAAATTGAACAAAAGTTAAAACAGGTATGACACGGCAAAAACACCTGTCTCGGCGTGGTCGTCGCCATCTTGACTATCGCGTGACAACCCCCTCTGATGCAGACCAGCATTCGGAAATCGGCAGGAAGGCATTCAGAAAGGCAGGAAGTCAGACATAAGGGTATTGTTCGAGCTGGCAGGCCCTTTAAGGATTGGCGGTCGAACAGACAAACACGACAAAATAACTGTCTGGCCAAATTTTAGACTTGCTTGCTTATAAACAACGAAAATCACTATTTAAACACATAATTCAACCAATTTATATTTGTATTATAAATGATTTATATGTTTCTGCGACTTCACTTATTTTTCGGGTACATATTAACCGATTAACATAATTTAAATAAAATAATGTACTTCAAAATATGTATTTCTAAATACTATTAATACACTTGATTTTATATATTTAAACACTTATATGTTTATACAAACTATTCTGTACCTTTGAACATTGCAATAATAAATACAAACTTAACACCACTGATCAAAAGTGAAATATTTTGTTCATCTAGATTCAAGAGCACTTCACCGAATTGTCTATCAGGCTGTCGGAAGTTCTTGATAACAGTGGAGCTGGGAAGGATACTGTAATGGAGCGGAGAGGAAGCTACTTGTGGCTGAAGCGCATGGCGAATTTACATACGCAACTAACAGGATACAACTTTGAGTGTTTCCATTTCGGTAGCCAGTCGGAAGGTACCACCATTCCCGGTCTCCAGTCTGATATTGATATCCTATTCAGTAACAACAGTGTGAATATCATGAGGGTCTGGGGAGACTGGGAACCGGGGATGGAAAACTTTATGATGCTTCACGACGAAACCACTCCTCCTCAACAGTACTTGCTACAAGTCATTAGCAAGGAAACACCGAAACCAGAGACTGGTCTATGTGATGACACGGTAAGGAAAGATTCTAGGCAAGTACTGTATAGTGCTGAAAGATATTTATCGGATCTGGAGAATACGGCTAAAAATATAGCAGAGACAACCAAAAGTGGGCCTTCTGTGAGTTTTATTCCTAACTGGGATATGGTATATGCATTTCACGTGCGAAAACCTCTTCATGAAATACTACATTGGATAGACAGATGTAAATATAGACACTGGCCGCCTGTCCTTCTACTAGAGGCTGCAAGTGTAGCTCCGTGTTTCCTGGTCCCTTCTGGGCACCCAGACAGTGATTACAAGCGCGAAGAATGGCGCCTTTCTCCGAATCTAATAGAAAGAATGTTAATATTTAGCTTTAATATGACACAGATAAAATGTTACAATGTTTTAAAACTAATTAAAAAATCGTTATTTGCTAAAATTGTGGGAGATTCTATCACAAGCTTTCATTGTAAAACTATAATGTTTTACACCATGGAAAGAACACATCCTTCTCTGTGGTTCGAACATAACCTTATGTATCTACTGTTACATTGTTTACGCATGTTAAGAACATGGCTGCGGTTTGGAAGACTCCCGCATTATATCATACAGGGAGTTAACTTGTTCGATGGAAAACTATCAAAGGTGAAACAGAGACGCCTTTTAGTGTATATAGATTCCATGATAAGAAACAACTTACAAGATGTATTTAATATTGATATAGAGAACATAGGATGTCGGTTGCAAGGGTGTTATATACGACGAATAGGACAAACTAGAGAAAGTGAACGTTTGTTCGTATGCAACAGCATAAACATACAGCTAAATTATGAGTGTTTTAAAACCTTTCTTGGTTGGTGTAAAAGAATAATACATGTAAATCAAATAAACAATTCAAATACAACCTTCGAGAAAACTATTCAATACGTATTACGCAATGCTGTCGAATGCTCCACGAATGCCAGATTGAAAAATGTTGCTTTAGTATTTCTTAAACACGTGCATAGGTTACAAATTTCAATGCAATCATCTGACTGTTTGCGATTACGAAAAGTTGTTACCAAAGAACTTATAAGGCGTTTCCAATATTCCTTAAACACAGATGTAGCTTCTAGTCACTTAAAGTTGGCTTCTGTATTGTACTGTAGTGGACATATTATAGCGGCAGTTAGAGTGTTGGAGGATGTGGAGAGGAGGTTTCACAACAGAGTCAAGGCTGTGTGCGAATGTAGAAGTATAGAGGGTCAAAGTGATCTTCATGTATTTGCAAACATCACTTCTTTATAATGAGTTCGGGTAACAGTGACAAAGGGTTCAGTGAATCGCCATTTTCATTATGCGTCAAATTTGTAACGGAAGAAGCTTATTGCGTTCCAAACATATTGTTGTTTGAAATGAATCGCAATATCACTAAAGAAGAAGTGACACTGAGGACTAACGTTGAAAATCTCTGGATGGGCAGTGCTGAGGTGGATGCTCGTCCGTTCTTACACTATCTACAGTACCTCACGTATGGGGGACTCAGCGATCGTGACAATCAGCTACATGCATTGAGAGCATTGGGTTCATATATATATAATATAAGAAATATAAATAAAATCAACCTGTATCACCTCGAGACTGCACTGAACATGCTGGGACACTGCCATGAAATGGAAGGAGAGTATGACAGAGCGTTAGATAACTACGAGATATCGTTGGGTATTTGCGGTACAAACAATGCCGCTAACTGGCATGGCCGGCGTGTTCTGCGTCTTATAAGTGGTTAAACATACGATGGACATATGTTGCATGCTCATGATATTAACACTATAAACACATAAAATATACACATACACTTTTTATGAAAGCTTTGTTATCAACTATTCTGTAATGTTTCGTGTATTTTATTTTATCAAATATAATAATTCGCAATGTAAATGTTTGTTTAAACATTAACATCGTGATTATGTTTGTAATGTACGTATAAATTGCATATAGAGAAGATAAAAGCCTTAACAATTTGCTATATTGTTTTGTAAATTGATAAATGACTGCTGTATACGTGTGCAGATTAATATTTGCTCGAAAGTAAAATACTTTATAAGCATCCACTAAAATATTAATAAAACTCTAACATTTTCAAATATTTAAAAATAATATGTGTGAACATCAAAAGTTCGGAAACAAAATTACGATATTTGTTAGTATTTGATATTTTATTTTCAAAAACAGAAAAGTATATATACTTAGAATCTCAGTCGGTCCATCAGTACTTTTACAAAATAATTGAAATAAATTGAAGTGTTAATTTTTTTTCCTTAATTAATAAACATATGTTTATATAGTGTTTATATACTGCAAGAATACAAAAGCTTAATTTCCTTTCTTTAGCTCACCTGAGCACGAACAGGTCATGTTAAGCTAATGTGGTCACCATAATGTCTGGAGTCCGTCGTGTGTGGTCATTGTTCAGATCGATAACACTCTTAAGACTGCATGTTCAATAAAAACAAAATAAAACATAATCAGACTGTTTATCCGGTTGATTTATAGAAACAAATTGTTATTACTCAAGAGGCCCTATTTATGAATCAATCAAGAAGAAACTTATACAAATTATGTATCTTGACAATATGAAGGATATGTTTGAATCCGGGTCACGTTCGACGAAAAAAAGGTCAATTCCTATAAAACCTGATAACCACTGTAAACGCTACATTTATGACTTAATTTCCATGAATTTTTGTTAGAATCTTTATATTGACAATGTATATGCCCAATTTGAATCTTGGCTTGGTGACAAAAGCTAGGGCAATAGGTCTTATCTAATAGAAATCTTGTTTCCATACCGGATTTCCACGTTAATGATTCAGTCTCGGAACTTTGTGTTTCTATATAAAGGCCGAGTTTGATGTTGGGTTATATGCGTTGCAAAACTATGTGACCAGGTCAAATCAAGGAACACTATTTTTAACAGAAGCCACATTATAAAACTTAGTCAGCAGGATTATCTTGAAATGTTATCATGAAATTATGTTTTTACATGTCAAATCGACACAAACTGCATAACAAATCTTTATCAAATTTTATACAAATCATAAAAAGCAACATTACCGATGTTGACCACATTTCGAATGGACTAATTTGTACACTTACCATGTTTTTCATATCTCTAAAAGATAATTTAGCAGAATTATAGTCACATTTGGGACTTAGGCATTTGGTAAAGGTAAACTTCACCATATCCTTTTGTCTCTTACAAGTATTAAGGTTCCATTGTTCTTACCTGCACGTTTAAAGAATATTCCCCATTTGTACTTGTACAGGATCTTGTCAGGTTAAGGTTTTACAAGTTTTGTTTAGAAAATATATAACATAATGTAATACAACATTGTAAAGCCTGACTAACAGTGTTACACTATATTTAACTATTGGTTTTATTGAAGTACATTATCGTATTTTATCATTTAAAACATAATAGCTTACATGATGTTAAAGAAAGACTGTTTATACTAGATGCATTTAATTTATTGCAATTTAAACATGGTCATTTATTTGTAAACCACCATTAATTTACAAGTGTTTCCTTGTGAAGGTATCCAAGACAACAGAGATGTTTATGAACATACCGATTGCTTGATTTGATAATATTTGCAGTTGTAGCTGATTCAGTGATGTTTTCTTGAAAGAGACACTGTGTCTTTGACATTTTGAATCGGATGCAGATAATCTTATTTCTCTACAGTTACACACAATAGTCAATCTTACCTATGTCTTTTACGGAACAGATGATATATCAGAGAAAAAAAATGTTCACGAGAAATTTAATAATTTACTGCAGAGGAGACAAAATACTAGCTCACAAACTTTATTATGTTTGTATTTAAGTCAGTGGCATATCTTTGAAACAACACAAGTTATCAATTTTTAACAATAACGGCACATAGCAAACATGAAAATGAGATGACGATTGTTACTGGCATATCTGGAGAAATAAACAAAGAGTGATACACTTAACATTGTGTATGTATAAGCTATGTCTTTTACGAAACAGATGATATATCGGAAAAAAAGATTGTTAACTATATATAGCTCAACTAATAATTAAATAATTAACTGCAAAAGGAGACACAACTTGTATCGTTCATGTGACATTTTAAACGTTTTCCGTAGATCGTAAACATTTGCATAAGCAAATGACACGTATTATACGCCTAAAGAATTTATATTGAATAGGACAGTAATACCCAGTTTCTCCATCCGTTTCGAAGGTGTTCATGTCGAAAACGCTCATCATATGTGACTGTTGCCATGCAAATTACAGCAATTTTATAATAGCCATTCAATTTAATTTCACCTAAGCAGGACACAATTTTCCTCATGTACTTTTATATACTTTTTATATAAAAATAAACTTGTAAACAACTTAAATGTCATCCCCTCCCAAACAAATGCTTACAGTAAATAATTGTTTGGTTTTGGGATACAGAGTCGTATACATGCCAATCTATGCTGGGAATGCATGGATTGGCGCTGGTTTAAAGCATTGATATTTATGTTAGCCGCGGAAACAAAAACATAAAACCCTATGTTCAGTTGTTTGTTGAAAATAAGACTTTTATTTCTTAAAACTGAGTGATGACATATTTGTTTGTGAAGCTTTATATGAGAATAATTACGCTAAAATGTGGCGTTAAAAATATACAATTATTGTGGCTTCTTCTCTATGAACTTGCTTTACAATGATCTGAGTAATTAACGACATTGGATATATATCTAAACTATTTGATCAAAGACAACGCGTCGTTGATTTGTAATTATTTGTTCATTTCATCGTGAGTCATAAAGCTACAGTATTTTGTTATGTATGTAAACTACATTAATTGGTATTATTTCGGTTGATATTTTGCCTGATTAAAGACGGAGATCAAAACCACTATACCTATCATCGTTAAAAGAACGCATACATGTTCCACGAGCGAATTGAAGTTACATCAATTTACTGACTTGTATCGGGTACAGTAATTAAAACGTCTCTTTACAGCCAATTTCTTAAGTTCACTACTAACTACTAACGGCGTGCGCCAGTCGTCCAAAACAGATCGCGGCGTTTATCGCCATACAACAAGAGCAGTTTAAAAAAATATATATTTCCAGTTTGCATTTAGTCGAACATAGGTGTTTCATAGTTTTGAATGCGTCTTGCATTTCTAAAGGCATTTGTTTTAAGTTCCTGATGCTTCAGATAACATTGAACAAATGCAATGGGGTGAAGGGTTAGACTGGTTTCATTAAATATATTTTGCACGTAAACCCATTACAGTGCGACAATAAATATAACTTCCCTGAATGTTTTTTTTCGAAATTGCTATGTAAGTATTCATCACATTTTATATTGCTATCCATGTTATGCTTTCCAAAAAGATAGTGTGTCTTTGTTATGCCCTGAAGGTTTTAAAGATGAAACAAACATACTGTGCTAGCTTGATATTGCAAAAAAATAACGCAAAATCTAAATATCCCATGTTTAAGGATGTTAGTCACAAAATGACTCATCATAAATGTTATCAGTATTTTGTACGATTAATAAATAAGCGAACATTATCCAGGTTAGAAAGCTAAAGCAAATTAACAGACACAGACACATACTGAAAATACATGTTTGTTGATTATTAATAATCCTTTGAAATTGATAAACGCAGACAGTGTCTTTCATTTAAATAAAGTAGGGATGGGACCGAATATCCGAATATTCAAATATTCGAAAATCTGCCGAATATTCGAATCCAAAATTCATATTCGAATATTCTATTTTTATGCAAAGATACTTCCAAAAAAGTTATAAGTACATGTACAAAGTCGCAGCTTGGTTTCCATTATACGTCATTGATTTGATAACAGCTTCCATCAATGAACGAGATGATAATTCGCAGACGGGATGTTATAAGGAGAGGGACCAATCGTCGATTTACTATCAATCATATTTATGCAAAATGTACAAACTATTTTCTGAAAATCAGTCGAAAATGAAAGTTAATTTATGTAAACATTTACGTATATTGATAGACATTAAACAATTGTGTTTTGACAGGTTTTTTAACCTCAGCGTTCAATTGTATAAACACGGGTTAATATTAACTTTAGTTACTTGATTAACGCTGTTATTTACATGGTTATGTTACCGCAAGATAATTGCATTTGTATAAACGATGGTAACTTCGTTGTAACCTAACCATTGAAATTTGTTAATTTACCACAGTAAAATTACCAACAATGCAACTTTGAAAATGACGTCGGGTTTGCGCAATTTGTCTGACGAACATTTTCTAATATGGCCTCTGACTCTGACAAGAAATAAGTGAAAAACGGGCTAAACCCTTTTCTTGACCGAGAGGTGGGCGTTTTTTAGAACTTAATTAAAGGAAATCTTAATAAACTCAAAACAAACCAAAGCGACCACTCGTTAACTAATAAGTAATGGACACCATGCTCGTTGTAGTCAGAAACTTGGTACAAGACATTATTTAAAGCCCCGTTAACACTCACAATCAACGAATATTTCGTAAAAAATTAAAAAAAAAAAAGTTTACCAATACAAAATCATTGTTCCTTAAAGCAATAGCCAAAATGTGAACGCTGTGAAAGATGTGGTCTGGTAACATAGATTTTACAAGATAGATTGTTACCAGACCACATCTAGCGTTGAAATTATGGCTATTATATACGGAACACTGTTTATGTATGGGTTAACTTTATTTACGAAATAATTAACGGAATATTCATTGTTTTTGAGTGTTAATGGATCTTTAAAAGGATCTGTCTGGTTATGATGTCTACGCATTGAATCGTAAAACTCATTAATTTATCGGGATGATATAACTATTGCGTTAAGTCTACATTAGCGACACGGTAATTCACATGGACCGAAGTAGGGTGCAACGAAGCAATACAGCGAAGCGAACACATACTTTTTAAAATATGTTGGCACAAGATTTATTATCGAAACCCGGGTGAATACAGTTTCATGCTTTTGTACATAAGTTCACGAACTTTATGATCGAATCCCGGCTGTATAAAGTTTGAATCAATAAAAGTGTGCGTTTTGCAAGATAGAATTTATATTTGAAATATTAAATGAGTAAAATAGACATGAAATAATTCTTTGGAACGAAAGCACTTGCATTGAGTATCAAATTAATTGAAGTTTGTATTTAAAGAGCTAATATGTATTTAATGTTCATGCCATTAGGCATTAAATATTTTGGACTTAATATGATAACTTCATTCGTTTCAAGTTACCGAATTAATATACGTAACATCACTAAAATTATGTTTCAATAAAGCTTTATTTAATTTAATCTTTACATAGTTGATAAGTCTGCTTATTGCTTTGTTCACTTAGCTTACTGTACCTTATACATATTGATGAGAACAGAAAACAGAACATTGTTTAAGCTTTGAAAATGCTGATTTTTGCTAGCGATTGGTTAACCTTAAATCTTAAATGCAGTCTAACAGAGCTGTCTACGCCTAACATACCGGTTGTATTTCACTCGAGAAGTAGAAGTTGGTTGTCAATAGGGGGCAATAAAGGGATTAGCGATTGTAACTTTAAGCAAGACAGAGCTTGAATAGCGAATTTTATTGTGAATTTATAGAACGTATTAACGAAAATCTGGACAAATTGTCTCATATTGTGAAGCCAGAACAATCACCAATCTGGCGGGACTGTCCCGTCGAGATCTGGCATGTATGTTTGAATTTCGTTATCCATATATCAAATCAATGATTATCTAATCAGAATTTAGTTTCTTAAATTTAAACAAATTTAATCGTTCTTAAATGGTTCTTTATTCCAGAAAAAATTGCGAAACCAAAAGCATAAATATTATCGATGGAAAGTAATCCAGATCAATTATAAGTATTGAAATAAATTAGAATTACGGTGATGTGTTTTCCTGAAATATCTTACATCTAATGAAACTAAACAGTATTTATTTAAAAAAGAGCATACTAATAAATGATCTTTAAAAAAGATATTACTATATCCTGTTTTTCAAAGAAGCACATAAGATACGATTTATAGTGGCATTTGTGGCAATCAGGCATAGTATTTTGCCTCGGACGGTCATAAATTTGGGCATTTTAATATAAGGTTTAAAAATCGAATATTCGAATATATTCGAATAATAACAAACCAATATTTGAATATCGTTTCCAGTATTCGTTCCCATCCCTAAAATAAAGTAACATGACTCTAAGCAGAACGCTTGTAATAAATTGCTTTAGAATGTTGGGAGTTGGCACTTATTTTACTTCTTTTCTACACTAGAATATACATCGTCTGCACCGTTTATATAATCAAGTATCCAAACATTTCTCACATAAGCGTCTATATCTAAGCCTTAAATGTTAGCCCTTTGTATATATTTGTAAGTATGACAATTTTCCCCTGCAAACTAGTTATTTCTTAGACAGAGATTAGACAGAGATTAGAATGTTCTTTCAACAACCCATATGATAACTGTAAAATGTATTTGACAGACCACCAATTTTTATATGAATTGTATGTTCTACAGCTTCTACATCTTCTACAGGGATAAGATTACAACTTCACAAATTGCATTTTAATGTAGTGTATGTGGCTGAAAGCATTTCACGATTTCATTCATATTTTATGCGCCTTTTACTTGCAGTACATCAGTAAGATACTTGAACAGTTTTTTGTTCAATAACCATTTCCAATTACTTCATTTTTTCATATAACACTTTGTGAATGACCCCTAAGCCAGACATTTTGGACTTTTAAACTGTGTTAAGCGGTAGACATAAGTGAGTCTTCAAAATCTTTATAAGTGATATATATAGATTTGACATACTATTTTCTTTGACAGAAATCACAATTACTTACGGACATAAGTCTTGGATTCAGCATTCATTCAAAATCGTTAAGTTTATGTTCGCTATTGAATATTACTTTATAATATGTTTAAATGTTTCTGAAATACCAGTACGAAGAACATTTAAACAAATTAAAATATAAAGCTTTTGTAAAATTAATAAGACATATAGTTGCATATCTAAAGTTCATCTCTTGATCATATAACTTTAAACATGTAACAATTATCTTCCGCACAATGAGGAAGATCGTTTCGTTGATTGTGCTCAAGTGTTTAAATGCAGACACATGCTTGCACACTTCATCCCCTACATGTTTGCTCTCCCTTATAAGGAATATGTAAGGCGACTGGTATATTGATAATATTACGTATGCAAATGCAAGAACGTGATGTCTAAAGCACACAAGGAAACTAAACAATGCCATCATGTGACTATGTACTTGAGAATTTGTTTCCTTAATGCAACCGCCTTTTTCTTGTTCACGAGTGTTTTTGAAGATTGAAATTATACACTTATCATTGTAACAAAGCTTGATACAATCCCAATACTTTCTAATATTTACATATTTATAGTTTATTAACATTCATAAGTTAGTTATATGCTATAATAAAACATAAATATTATATGTTTCACCCCCGTTCTATGACAAGAAGTACATACACTTGACTGCATACTCGTTTGTTAGTATTATATTGTAATTTTTTGTTTGCATTTGTGTACACGATCAATTCGTCTATCGATAGTTGTCTATATCTGTTTCTTATGACAGAGTAGAAACGACTTAAATATTACATATTATTCCAATCTCCACTCGACCATCTCAACAGATTATAACTAAATCGTCGAGTATTTTCTTACCTGATCCTAACCCTAATTAAATCCTCGGCCCTCAGCCAGACTTGCAGCCGACGACACGTCCGCCTGCGATAGGTCGAAACCGGGGGATAACTCTTGTTTGTATGAAAGGGGACATTAAAGGTACACACCCATTTACTGGAAAAAAGTCTTTGTAAATCTCTTGACGATCATCCTAAATACAACCCCTGCCCTAATACTCTATTACAGAATAATATCAACTCAGCGCGTACATAACCAAGGGGACGTACAAATATTCCCCCACTATGTGCGTATGAAAAGCAATCAAGTGTAAATAACACATGTTCATGGGCGCTTAGGAGATGTTGCCTTGTTTTAAAAGTTGACTCTTAAAAAGATATTCAAAATCATCCTCGGTGTATGAACTGTCGGGAAAAATACGCCTAATTTATGCATACACGCCGTCTTAATTCATAAATTTGAAACATGAATGACGCCATATGCATGTTAAGATCCTAGCGTCGTAAATGGATGTTTCTATCTAAAGGCATACATTATTTAAAGACATACATAATTGCCTCTATGAATGCTATCGAAAAGACCTGTTTAGCTAAGCTTCAGAAAACTATGTGAGTGATAAGGTTTTGAACAACCATTTGGAACGAGTGCTTTGAAAGTGGTTTTAAATACTTTAGTGAGTAGTGTCGTTCAAATTGAACATTTTCCTATGTAAAATACATTTTGGATCCCGGGCTGAAATTGAGACCAGCCCTATATTATATGTTACGAGAAAATGCATTATTATATCCGTTTGAATCCGTTTGTTTAATAGACATTTGGCCCTGAAATGTGGCACCTCTTCTTAAGCAAGATGTTTAGATATGTATTTAATTAAACAGCTTTGACATGACGTTTGTAACTGTTGGTTGATAGAATATAACCCTATCTGATCTCCAAACAATTATATTTAATGAACGGACCTAACTCTTACAATTTAAAAGAATGACAATATAAAGTACTAAACACTCAAATTTGTATTTTAAAGGCTCGTCAACTGTCCTTTTTAAAACTGTCTTGACTTCAATTCAGATCAAATGATATACGCACGAACCTGTACCTGTACTTTCCAAACGGCATTCTCGACGTCGTAAGGAACGACAACTTTTTTCCCAACTTAATTTACTAAAATGATATGTAACATCTAAAACGCTAAAGTACTTTGCACCACTAACTTAAAGTGTCGTCATTTATTGTTCATATCGGATATTGTTGACGTCTGAAAGCCTCATTTAGATGGTAAGGGCCTGGACATACCCTCAACTAATCTGTTTTAAGTTGATCTTCAATTACCAAGCAAATAACCCAATAAGTCGGTTCGTTGACCATAGTAATGATACGATCATTTTTCATAACGTCTAGTTTTGTATTTCGTGAGTGCCTGTCGGACTCATGAACGCGGATTTACCACAGTAGAAACATCTAGTTTCAGTCACAATTTGCATTTACAAGACATAACGCAATTCAAAGTCAAAACTACGGCACGTCTAAGGACCTTATTCCCAATATCAAGGTAAGATTGCATTCCTAAAAATAGAGGTGGTTTGCCATCCACAAGGTATACACCAGTGTATGATCACTTCCGATTTCCAACTGCATTCGTGATAAGTTTAAACCTATTTATTTTAGATCGAATGCATCGAAAGCCTAGGGCTTTTATAAACGCTCTTGAGTTCGTTTCTTGGGCCGAGAACCAGTACTTGGTGTATTTTTGGGACATCTAAAGAACGCTCCCAGGGTATGGATCGAACCCATGACTTGCCGGTCGCAAGTTATAAGTTTGACATAGTTTTGGAAGAGCATTGCATATTTGTGCTATAAGAGTGTAAATTGCTGGCTGTATTGGATGATGACTGATCATGGTTCTATATTGTGCATCTGGTAGTATTATGGAAACTTATCCTGTGTCAATTTTGATTTTTTTTTTTAATTTTAGGGGGCCCCACCACAAAATCAATAACATGTCGAGTGGGAGAATGTGTAATTACAGTAAATATGTCATCATTGTAGTCTGTTTATTCGAACTTGGAGACACAGTGTATTGTGGGACCTTTCGCGTATGAACGCCTGCAGTTGTTGCACGATTTGGTGCTCCGAAATGGAATGCCACGGCCACTCTCCGATGACGCTCGTCTGGCCATTTCGGAATTATTGAGCTTCGATTCGGAAGTAGCCTCAATGAAGGACTACTTCTTCAAATACAAAGACCATAGCATTGTTTGCCGGTAAATAGCATTCATTGTGATAAAGTATTACCGAAGATTTTCGAATTATTACAAATACGCCGACTATTTAAAGACATTACGTAACCGATTGCTTAATGTTGCGTATCACATCTGTATTTTACATACATGTTCTTTGAAATGCGGGACACATTTAAGGCCGAAATTATTTCGCCAATTAAAGTCTTATTCAACGGATTGTCGAACATGTATACAAAATGACCATTAACGTGAAGGATATGACGCATATGTGTGCAATGTTCATTAATATCGAGGACAGAGTTCCGGTAAAAATATTATAACTCCATGTATATAGCCGGAAGTTCTTCTTGACGTGCCGGTAATGTATTTGATCCCTGCCCATGTATGGACCTGTTAATTATATTAATATATGCGATTTCCGTTCAGATCCCAACGTTTATTACGCTGTGGTAATTAAATATCATATACCATGAGAACTATATGTGACTTAAGAATCCTTTTGAGTTAATGTGACCCAAGCAACTTTACCATTAGCCATTGATTGAATGGTAGCTTAGATTCCCGTACATTTTTCCGAGTCACATTTTTCCGTTTGTAATATTAGTTAGTGCACGGGTCAGGTCTCCTACGTCAGCCTGAGTCGTTCAGGCGAGTTATTATCGCTTGAACTACACTAATCCATAGTTATGCTTGCATAATGCATATATTGGACTTCCGAGCCGACCTAAGTCACTAAGACACTCGAGGTTACCAAAATCACTCAAGACACCCGTGGTAACCCAAATCACTCGATACACCCTCGGTGACATAAAGCATTCGAGACCCAAGTCACTCAAGACACCGACGTGATCCAAGTCACTCAAAATATCTGAGGGCAACACTACCAATGTGACCCAAGTCACTCAAGACACACTATCTAACCCATGTCACTCAAGACGCAATATGTGACCCATGTCACTCAAGATATCCGAGCTGACCCATGTCACTCAAGACACTCTAGGCGACCCATGTTACTCAAGACACCATAGGTGTACCATGTAACTGAACACAAACTAGGTGGCCAATGCCACTCAAGACACCCTAGGTGACATATGACACTCAAGGCACCATATGTGACCATGTCACTCAAGACACCCTAGGTAACCTATGTCACTCAAGACACCCTATCTTACCAAAGTCACTAAATACACCCTAGGTGACCCATGTCACTCAAGACACCCTTAGTGACCCATGTTACTCAAGATACCCTAGGTAACCCATGTCACTCAAGACCCCTATTTGACCTAAGTCACTCAAGACACACTAGGTGACCCATGTCACTCAAGAAACCCTAGGTGACCCATGTAACTCAAGACACCCTAGGTTATCCATATCACTCAAGAAACACGAGGTGACCCATGTCACTCAAGACACCCTAGGTGACCCATGTCACTCAATACACCCTAGGTGACCCATGTCACTTATGACACACTAGGTGACCCAAGTCACTCAAGACACACTAGGTTACCCATGCCACTACAGACATCCGAGCTGACCCGAGTCATCCAAGTGATCAAAACCATCCAAGCGACACAGGACATACGAAGCGGGCTTTTAGTTAGTAATGGTAAGTAATTCGAAAAGCTAAATAATTATAAATCCACGCTAGTGTACATTTTTATTTTTATTATTTTCATTATTACAGGTTTTATTTCAAAATACAATAGCCTTGAAGCCCATGAGTACACATACATATCACAATGTAGTCAACAGTGGTCAATGACATACAGGCATATACATATATAATTTGTTTGCAATATAAATTAAGATTTACCAATAAAAGGAATTTGAAACTCTAAAGACATGCATATTGAAAATAAACAGCTATTTTAACAGGTATATATATTTATAACAGTGTTTACCGTTACAAACTTATTTAAGGTAAGTATGTACTATGCATATTGTAGAGTCGCATCTTATTCAAATATAATGGAATGTTCTAAAAAAGTTTATACATAAAGCGTGTATTGCTATGACTACAAAAAGACAGTAGTATATGGAGAGACACTATTGATAATATAATTCTGTTCTAAGTTTAGCTGCTTCAAAAATAAATCTTGCAAGATTTTTAATTGTTTTTGCGTTGTCAGTTTGCAAGAGTTCGATGAATTTTAACATATTTTTGTTATTTCAATAGTAACTAAGAATATATTGTTTTCTAAGACTATTAAAAACTGGACATTGGAGTAAAAAATGGAACTCATCTCCGAGAACGTTACAATGTTTACATGTTCTGTTATCATACGGTATCTTTTCAGGCTCTTGCCATCGCCCTGCTTCGACTTCAAGTATTTGAGCAGATACTCTTTATCGCGTTAGCTCGAATCTAAATTTTGAAATATTTACAATATTAAGATAAGTCTGAAATCTAACATTTCCGTAAATGAAATAGTTTTTACCCCTTGTCGTTTGTTGTAACTCGGTTATCCAATCTTGAACGTATATATCAGATATGCGTCGTTTTACAATAGACATAAAACAATTAACGACCCTACTCCCTGAAAATACCATGCCTATCCGAAACCTAGAGTGTTAAATGTATGTTTAACATATTTTACCCAAGAATTGTTTTCGGGATAAAGTTCAAGATCATGCAATAACATAGTATACACAATTTTTACATTTTCACATAATCATATTGTAATATTTTTAACCAATATTTTAAAACATAAACGATACGTTTATTTTTTAGAGATTTACTCCCAAGTTCCCCGTAAATAAAATTATGTTGTGTCTGCGATCGGACACTTAGCAACTGCTTGTAAATAACGTAGGTGTTTTCTTTCAATTTGGATACTTTTGTTAAATCCCCAAACTTCACCGCCATAACTTAAAATTGGTTCAATAAGCTTATCAAATAAATCGAGACTTTGACTTACTGAGATATTTGTAAATTTTATCAAATTTGATTTTAATTTTGAGGGCTTGCCCTGAAAACGCATCATATGTTGCTGAAACAGAAACGATCCGCCCGTTGTGAATACTATTCCAAGATATGTAAGTTTAATTACAAGTCCTAGCTCATTTCCTTGATATATAAACTTCAATATATAAGAAACGTTAAGCATGCGGCATTGCTTCCAAATTTTGTACAAGCGATTTGCAAGCTAGTTTAAATACGGCGTATGTTGATAAAGTTTTAATGTTTTGTTGCGAATGCTCTTGTCAAACGGTGCGAACATTACTCAAAACTATTAGTATGTTAAAGGTTAAAACGGTAAGGCTCGATCGCACTTTGAGCCAGATAGGTCTATCACCTATATGGTTCTAAACGTCGAAAAACGCGCATTAAATTTCAATATCACAATGTTCGTTTGTAAACCATACTTTAGAAATCGCTTGCCGCAGTCAGTGGGAAATGTCACACAAAACTATGAATTTTCTGCACTTGAATACTATGCAATACGCGTTTAAGTACCAAACAGGTATTCCGTCGTAGTATCTGGAACAGTGTAACACGATAGTAATTACAAAACAGAATATACACCATGATTACGTGCACGCTATTACACGTTTAATATTACAGTAAGCTACTGAATAGTGTTACTTAACTAAGGCTTCCTAAAACAACAAATCATGTTCATTTGTTTTTTATTTGATCAACAATCTCATGTGTGCTATACTTAAGGGAGGGTCTGTATCGTTTAGATAATCGAATATCGTAACTTTAAATTCTGCTTATATATCTTGATTTAATCGATGAGTTTTATCCGTACGAATGTACCCGCTGACTTCACCTACGGTATTATGTGAATCGATACGTGAACGTTATATTATACATGAAGAAGTTAGGCTTAAAGTTGAAGGTCATGTTGTCATTTGCTGTTCCAGATAGGTTAATCATATGCAACAGTCGGCAAACGTATTACAAGTTATTTTCCATAAATATAAAATGTTCAATGGTGGTCTGGAGTTCGTTCAACACAAAAGAGCCTGTGGTAACTTATGAAATGTTTGCCTATCTATTTTAATTCTTCCAACATGCACATGCGATAAATACACGTTCTATTGTTACTTTTTTTGACATACTTAAGATTTTACTCAGTCATAATTATAATACAGTTTTAAAATTGGGTGCTCCATTAATTCCTTAAACCAAGGTTTACGATTGTTGTAGTATCTGTGTCATTTTATCTCGTGCACAATACTTAAAATTTACTTAAATCCAACAAAACAATATTGTGTGTTTTCACCTGACCTGTTTGTGTCGGCGAACAAGAGGTTTTGACATTTACCTTACAATTAGATTCGTGATTAATGCGCGGCAAAATATCTAATAGATATTAACATTCGTGCCGACGAATTATTAAATCTCAATTAATTATTATTCATTACATATGTTTAAAAAAATGAAAAAAATAAACAGTAACACGATTTAATGTGACGATCAGCAGCCTGCCTGATTGTTAAATAACCATCTTGCGTATGTTGGAGTTGACAAAAATAGATATTGCAGTATTTACAGTCCATATCAATGGGAGAAGCAGATGGCCAATTTAAACAAGTGGAACGTTTGGACGTAGTTGTAATAGTTATAATAGAAGTAGTAATATGTGTATTAATAGTACTAGTAGCAGCATAGCGGTAATAGTAGTAGTAGTAGTAGCAAAAGCAACAGTACTCATGGTAGTAGAAGTAATAGTATTAATAGTTATTATAAAATAAAAGAAGTAGTAGTTGTAGTTGTTGAATAAGAAGTAGTAAGTGTATTATTTGTAGTAACATGAATACTAGTAGACAAAGTAAAAGCTGTTGTTGTTACTGTTGCTGCTGTTATGCTCGCTTTAATAAAACTCGTCGGGCTAACGATTTGTCGGTCTAATTTATACGACCCAAAACTTCTGAAGTAGGTGGCTTGAAATGTAAAATTTTATGTTACGTGAATGATGAAATTTGGTGGCTGACATTGGATTAATCTTTATATATGACTAAGCATGGCGTAATATGTTTTTTACGTGCTCGAGCTATAACATACTTCAACTGAGTAATAGGTTTCTGGTTTCTATAAGTACACCATAAACGTTTTCATGTACGATATATCATGTATCTGGTTAAGTATGGGGTAGCTTGGTTAGCCACGCAACATTTGTGCACTTTAAATGTAATCGCACACAATGATCAGCGGTTTTAAATTGCGATTGTAGTTAAACGCAATGTCTTAGTCTATATCTATATACCTTAGTTTACTTAAGAAATTATATTGTTCGCTAGCCCGTTTACAATATCAAACCGCTGTCTTGTACATTTGTGTACAATGAATGACAAGGCATTCAAGCGGAAAACAGAGTTTAATTACCAAGTACATGTAGTTTATTGAACATGTTACGTAGATTGTTGATTATTTGATGTTTTATATAATCAGTGTACAGCACTTTATCTGTAGTAAATATGATATTACGGAAACGTTGTTGATATGAAAACTTCCAGTAATAAATTGAATAAACTAAGCAATCTTCTTTGATTTTCTGTAATAAAGAAAGTGGTGAAAACAGTTATATTCCCTCAGTGTGTGCGATTTGTTTTTTAATTTTTAATTTTATGTTGAATATAAGTCTATATTTTCTAACCGACCCATTTAGTGTGACAAACCTATATTATACGGCGAGCGCGAAGCTTACGTATCTTATGCCATCTTTAAAGTGTCTTCTCGATAGAAAGATCGTTCTCTCTATATAAACGAGATAACTTATATCATTGTCTCATTCCTATAATGTATAGTTATACCTACTTATGTAATACACTGTAGAATATACATTTCTGTAAATTGTACTTACATGTTTAATATTGTACACTATATTAGCTGCCTTTCCAACTGAAAATTCTAATTTATATCAACATATACTTTTAATATTAAGTATATTTTGCTCAAAGTAGTATGCGTTTTTATGGTAACATAATACCGTTTAAATTAACCGTAGTACAATAAAATAACACATCTCAGTAGCCTATTCTCATCCCGGATTTGAGCATGATCAAGGTAAACATTTTGTTATGAAACAAAGATCGGTTTACATTGATTTGGATGCTAAATATAGCTTTATTACGATATAGTGACTTTTGAATCTAAACGCGTAGTATTCCGCTGCGACACAAAATAATGTGTATTTTGTAATTTCTCACTTTTTCGAAGTAGATGTATGCTTCTTAATATTGTTAAGGAGGAATACTACATTAAACGTCGATGCTGATTCAATGTATACTTAACTTATGGTAAAATCTGGGCCAAGAGTGCGGTCGTGCTGTACCGTTTAACCTTAAACTTATCTACACACGTGTATTAAATGTTTTCGACAAACACAATGAATCTTCCTTTACATCTGCTGGAGAGATGCTCAATTTCTCCCTCGGTCGATTTTGTTGAAATGAAAGTGGCCAAACTGCCTTACGAAGCACAAACGAGCTTGACGAAGGACAAACACAAAGACCACAACACACAAGATCACACGAAACGACATGATCAACACATACTTAATTGATTGTTTAGCCAGACAGTAAAATCATAATGAGTTGCTAAAGAATAGAACATTAACTTCTTGTCGATTAATGAAATGACTTTGGTGCTTTCGTTTCTCTATGCGTGAACATTGTAGTCCATTTATAACTTAATAAAACGAATAAATTATTTAAAACGCACACACGTTTTGTTTGTGTTACACGTTTATGTTTGCTTACATAGTGTGGCAGAGCAATTATATATTACATTCTTAATAGTAATGCATTCTTGTCATACATTTATTTATGGCAATAATTGCAGTGCATTTGCTATTAAAAACCAGTTGGAAAGGTCACAAAGGGCTATTTAAAGGGATCTTTTCACGCTTTGGTAAATTGACAAAATTGAAAAAAGTTGTTTCAGATTCGCAAGGACTCCAGGAGTTACTGGTTCGAAACCAGGTCCGGGCAATGTTCTTTTCCTTTTTTTAATTTTATTCTTGATTTTTTACTGGAGCTTTTACGATCCAATGTTTACATTTATCGATATAAATCATTTAATGAATAAGTTAAAAAATGCCAAAATCTGTGAAAAGGCCCCTTTAAAAGGCATATGTAAATAATGTGTTTCTCAGCATTGTGGCTCATATTTATGCTGTTAGATCTACATTTAATTCATCACGATATAATTATTAGTTGTTACTCACACAAAACGCTTAACTCGTTTGAACGTTTCATTTTGGATCGTAAAGTCCGCCCATGAGCCATATTTTACACTTCGTTCGTTCTACCTTAAACGCGTCGATGTTTAATGTAACTGCGCGAATGTTATAATCTGGAACTGTATTTGTTCTACTTTACTGTTCCACGTTTGATAATCTAGGACATGCATTATTTACACTTCGTTCGTTCTACCTTAAACGCGTCGATTTTTAATGTAACTGCGCGAATGTTATAATCTGGAACTGTATTTGTTCTACTTTACTGTTCCACGTTTGATAATCTAGGACATGGGCACGATGTCCTAATATAGGACATGACAATTTCAGTAAATGTACATCTAAAAATACTATAAATGCACGACAATTGTACCTGTTTACAAGTGCGGGATATTTTGTTTTCAAAGTAATGTTTATATTGGATCTGTGATTGGCATGGTGAGTTACATCTAAGCAAGTGCTATAATAACGTTTTAAACTTATTTTAGTATTATATTTGTATTACATTTGGTATCTGTATTTCATCTATATAACAATATGAACTTTTTGACCTATGAAGGAAAACACTGTTCGTATCGTGTAGTCGAATTGGCAAAATCAAATATTAACGAAGTAAGATCATATGTGTCTTGTTCGGAGAAAACTGGGCTTAATGCGTGTGCGTAAAGTGTCGTCCCAGATTAGCCTGTGCAGTCCGCACAAGCTAATCCGGGACGACCCTTTACGCTTTCATGGTATTTTTAGTTTCAAGGAAGTCCCTTCTTGCCGAAAATCAAGTTTAGGCGGAAAGTGTCGTCCCTGATTAGCCTGTGCGAACTGCACAGGCTAATCTGGCACGATACTTTACGCACATGCATTTTGCCCAGTTTTCTCAGAACAATTCTCATAAAATGTTGCATTAGAGTTTTGCGAAGTTATGCATTACATTTTTGATTGAATGCAAGATTTAGTGACATCCATTTTTTAATTGTCATAATATATTCCACTGCAATATAAATTGATAAATCGTGTACTGTTGTGTATGTCTTTTTTTCCTTTTTTAAGTATGTGCTTTACGACTATAACTATTACCTCCTCTATTAGTTTAAGGTTTTAAAGCGCAAAAGGTATACCCTACAATGAATTATTGATTCAATTGTATTATGCTTTCTTGCATCAGTGGTTGATTTTGTTGAAATGAAAGTGGCCAAACTGCCATACGAAGCAAAAACCAACTTGACAGAGCGCAAACATAAACATACTAAATTGATTGATTAGAGCCGAAACGTGAAATCAGAATGAGTAGTTAAAAAAGAACGTCAACTGTTTGTAAATTTAGGATATGACTTTCGTGGTTTCGTTTTCCTATTCAAGAATATTATAGTCCATATATAACTTAATAAAACGAATTTATGATTGAAAACGCACATACCGTTTGCTTGTCCAACACGTTTATGGTTGCGGTTTTTGCTTACAGAGTGCGACAGATCAATTAAATATTACAATATAAATGATAATGCATTATTTTCATGCATTTATTTATGAAATACAAGTTGGAAAGGCCACACACGCTATTTAAAAGGTCTATGTAAATAATGTGTTTTTCATCATGGTGGCTCATATTTATGCGGTTAGACCTACATTTAATTCATCATAATTGCATCATAAATTGTTATTTTCACCTAACGTTTAATCTGTTTTAACGTTGGATTTGGATCGAATAGTCCGCCCATGAGCCTTAACTCTTAGTTCGTTCTACCTCAAACGCGGCTATGTTGAATGTAACTGCGCCAATGTTATAATCTGGGACTGTTTTTATTCTGTTCATACCATTTGACTGCATGCATGTTATAATCTAGGACATGAGAATTTACGTAAATGCACGTATGTCCTAATACAGGACATGATTATTTTGATACAGGTACATCTAAAAATACTTTATAAGCCAAACAATTTTATCGTGTGTATACGTGCGGGATATTCTGTTTTCACAATAATGTTTATATTGGATCTTTGAATGGCATAGTAATACTAATAAGCGAAATAAATGAATTATGTTCATTATATACACTAGAAACATATGTTGTCATAAAAAAGAGGTTTGGGGGACACCATACAGAATTTCAATTTGGGTTAAAAGCGCTTATGGTAAGATAACTTTTTGTTAACGATCACAAAGATCATTTTACCAAATCGATACAAATATTACACGGTCGCCGTGGCGTAGTAGATATGGTGTCCGCCTAACGACCGGGAGGTTACGTCTTCAATACCTACTTACATCACCCCAAGATAAACGAACTAAAAACGACATAAGATTTCTTCGAACGCCTGTTTGTTGTAGTTTGCCTAATACACATGTGTATCATATTTTATCAAAACCTTTACAAATACAAAAATATACTAATTAAACAAATCTGACCTCAAGGCTATTTTCTTAGGCTCTGCGAAATGTGTTATAAATATATTGAAGCTCATTCACAGCCGAGCCTTCAAGCCGCAATCTAGATTCAGTGGATGCAAAGAATGAATTCTCAATTTAAAAGAATGTGTTTAGTGATATCCTCTAATAGACCTTTTCGGTATTGTTAAGCAGTAACATGGGTCAATATTAGACGTTAGAGAAGGGTCGCAATTCTGAAAATATGGCATACATTTCCAATATTCCAACAAGAAGGCTTTGTGCAAGTATTAACACAAGATTTAAACTAATCACACAAATGGAAGTTTAATTGATGCATTGACTCTTTATGGATACGAGTATCTATTTAATCAAGACCGGGCGTTTTTCCTTCACGTCATTGACCTCCTACTGAGCTATATGACTAAACGGAAGACTGTTAGCGTGTGTATATGTGGAAGCTCGTGGTTGCGCTTATAAATTGAACACTGGCTTGCAAATTCCTGTTTAAGCATTATAATCTTTTTTAGATCATCGACTAATAAAATGTGGGTTTAGTTTAACCCATTTTATTTAAGCTCGATTGAATAGAAAGCCTATGGCTTATTTCAAACGCTATCGAGTCCGTTTCCTGGGACTAGAACTAGTACTTGGTGTATATGCGGGAATCGCAGTGGGGATCGAACCCGTGAGCAAAAGGTGGGTTTGATCATCGTATAGAATTTTAGTTGTGTTATGTTTTTAAGTATGCATATATCTTCTCGAAGTGTGTTCATAGGTCTTTAGCGACAAATTCGGATGACTTTCGATTTTGAAATTGCGTACATGTAAAACAACCTCATTCCTGACATGGCGGATATTCGACCAATGTATATCACTAAATAATTGTTTTCCTTTTAGCTATAGGCGTATTCTATTTCGACATTTTTAAAAAATGTTTTCTTATCGATGGATGATCACGGATACAAACACATTGTTCGGAAAACATATGCTTATAATATTCAATACTGTGTTAGTAATATAATATGCGTAAATATCGACATTTTCGCATTTTATTAGATTCCAATCAGTATCCAACATGTATTGTCGGAGTTTTAAATAAGACAGGGCAGTGGTACCGTCAGCTTGATCTAAAAAGGGATCGCCTGTTCCCGAAAGTAGAGCAGTATTCGTATTGCCTACACAGGTAGAGCTAATGATAGCGGAGATGCGATCAGTATGATGTGTTACCTATTTATATCCCTATACGAGTACTACATTTTCTTGTTGTTGTAACAAAAGCGAAAGTCATTATTATGTATTCACGTGTCGTAATATTTTGTCTTACATGTTCTGTATTGCTTGTTAAAGGTTTTCGATTTTCAGCTACAAACACTCTGTCATCAGCAAATAATACTATAACGTTTTCAGAAAATGTTATTTAGCGTCATTTTTGTGTATTGGTATTTAATTCCATTTAGATTCGTGACAGGGCCTAGTAAAACTCAATGCAATACAGTTTAAATTCTTACCGTATTATTTATGTCAATCCGATGATTTATCATTTACACGTCTGTTCTGGGTAACACTTTTTGCAATGTCAAAGTTTCAATTATTAAAAATATGAGTCTGAGTTTTGCATTATCTGAGCTCTTCTTGTGGCACATATTATCTCCCATTATTAGATCACTGTCTGTTTTCACAAAGTTTTTATAAACTTTAAACCATGATAACATTAAAGAATACAATCTGATTTCAAGTAAGGTACTATTAAATCAGTACTTTGCTATGTCGACTTTAATCCACACGTAGTTAAAACATATCCTGTTTTACTTTAAGCCCTGAATGACAGTAATCTCGTTAACACTTTACCAGCATTTCAAACATTGAGCTCGGTTGTATTTATTTGTGCGCGAGATCTTATCTGATAACAATAATCGTAACTTAGTTTTACCTTTTGTAATGTGATATTGATATTTCGTGTTGTAAGGGTTATCACTTCCATTATTAGACGTTGCATTTTATAATAAAATCCACGGAATACCGTAATTCAGTCAGTATTTACCTTTTGTGCGTAGTCATTTCAACATATTAATCGATTCAGTTACAGTATGTAAAAACATTTTAAATTTCCAATAAGGCGACGAGTGGAATTTTATTTTAAAGCTCGCGTTACCTTGCGACCCTTAGCTTTAATTTGCATTTTAATTTCCGCTCGAGTTTCACATATACCATTTTAATAAAAACATAACAAATACAGACTAAAGGAATACCACTATACGTGTTCCTTACAAGTTAAGCATCACACCAGGCGTGTTAAGAGGTTTTCATTAGGATATAGGATTGGTTTAATATGTTAACGTATCATTTGTTCAATTTCAGGGAAATGGAATGTTCAACGAATTTGTGACCGGACTATATCTTTGAAGAATCGTTGTACTCGCTATGGTCGAATAAACACATACATCGTTTGCATCGTTTTGCATATATGAGCATACTTTGTTCGGGGAAACACGAATAATGAAAGGAAAGGTAAATATCTGTTGACGTCGAAATATACACATAAGCGATAAAGTATTGTACAGAAACAACTATTATAACCATAAGTATCATGCATATACGTTCGTATCAGCTATATAACAATTTACAAATGTAATAGCATGTACATATTTAGAAGAACGTCATATTACTACAAAGGAACCTCACTATAATCGTGTGTGTAAACAAAGAATCAGAATATACACAACTTACTATATAACATTAATATGTATTATAGTTAAGATACAATATGCAGCGTAAACAGCGAAAACGTATTATACAAATATAAAGCGCATCACAAAATTGTTCATGATGTCATTATTAACACGTCGAACGTCATACAACCTATTCATTTCCACGTAAAATAAGGCGTCTTAGAGATTATTGATAGTTATTTCCTAAAATAAGGAATACATTTTTTATGATGGTGTGACAAACAGAAAAGCAGGTAACTATCAGACTCATCAAAATAAAAATAAAACTCGCTTGCAAAGACTTGATTTTGTTTTATCTAAGCATTACGTGGACTTAAAAAAACAAGTAGACAATTACTTATTATTTTCTACGAATATAGTGTACTATAAATAAAACATGCGAAAATAGTCTCTTCCATGTTATTCCACGTTCCTTAGGTGCGTTTGAAATACTTCGACTATGCTTTTTCGCATTTAACGTATGTAATCAGTTCAAAATCTATAGAAAAATGATGCGATGAAATGGTTGCTGTTTGCAGTACTGATAAGTGCGTACAATTAAGAACTCCTGTTTTGTAATAACACCTTACGTTTAGTGTTTATTACCGAGTAAAATACTCGCTAATTGACAGCAAGTGCCAACTTGTGTTATTACAACACTAGAATGCATTATTTATTACGTAACTGACATCACGCGTAACAAGTTAGTATGATAAGAAATGTACACAGCTTTCATTGCAAATGATAAATGATCTTAAAATGACTATGAACGCGCTTATCTCTATGTAGTCTATAAGCCAAATGGGTTGGGGTGTACAACTCAGAGGGGCTAAACAACACCTATCTTGCTTGATTGTAAACTCAATATAAAGAAACAAAATGTGTGATAACAATCTCAGTTGGGCAGCTATAAGTTATTATTGAGCTGTTTCTATGGCAACCGTCAGGCTTTGACGAAATAGCTAGTTTAGCTAGTATAATTTGCAAATATTTCTTCAAAATTGGTTCTAGAAAAAAAAAGTTTGGTGTTAAAATGAAGATTATGATTATTACCTAGTATGATCTGCAGTTAAATATGCAAATTAGTACATTTGCATATCTATGAATATAAATGAGATTGCAAGTTCCTAAAAACTAGCGAGCCTCAAAAATAGTAGGGTCAATATATGAAAATAAGTACCTTCAACCACCAAAAAAATGCTACAAAAGGTATTTTAACTGAACCTGGTCGGATAGAAACTTCTTTAAAACATATCAAAAGTTTACCACAATCGGACATCCGGAAAGTGTTTTTTTTCCAAGATGGCCGCCAAGATGGCCGCCAATAGCTATTAATGATCACAACTATGTAACTATACAATCAAATTTGATGAATTTGATGTCTATTCCTAAGTTTCAAGGGGCAAAGAACACATAAAGATCATCAGACATTGTTTACGTGTACACTAGTACTCACAAATCCAACATGGCGTCGAAAATGGCCGCCAAGATGGCCGCCAAATCCCAGAAATGATCATAACTATGTAAATATCCTCTCGAATTTGATTATTGGATGGCTATATTTGGGTTTCCAAGGGACGAAGAACACATTAGGATCATCATACATTGTATAAGTTTATTATATTACACCCAAAGCCAAAATAGCGTCCAAAATGGCCGCCAAGATATCCACCTAAACCTATTAATGATCATAACTATGTAACTATTCACTCAATTTTAATGGATTTGGTGTCTATACCTACGTTTCACGGGGCAAAGAACACATTAAGATCATCAGACATTGTTTAAGTTAACAATAGTACACACAAATCCAAAATGGCGTCTGAAATGGCCGCCAAGATGACCGCCAAAACCCATTAATGATCATAACGATGTAAATATCCACTCAAATTTGATTTTTTTGGTGGATATACATAGGTTTCAAGGGGCAAAGAACACATTAAGATTATCAGGCATTGTTTAAGTTAACTATATTACACACAAATCCAACATGGCGTCCAAAATGGCCGCCAAGATGGCCACCAAAACCTATTAATAATCATAACTATGTAACTATCCACTCAGATTAAATGATTGTGTTGTCTATACCGAGGTTTCGAGGGGTAAAGAACACATTTCGATTGTCAGACAAATAAGCAACCTAGAGGAAACGCACCCGGACGTTTATCGAAAGTTCGGTATTGGTTTTCACATTGTTTGTAGGAGCCATCATTGCTGGGCTGGGCTGGGACTTGTTCTTGTTATTGAGAAAAAATTGAATATATTTTAATATAGCACATGTGGTCTAACTCGCGGCAGTGGAATGACTGAGGAAATGCCAACCCCTTGGACCCTTTCTGCAACATCCGAGCACAACAGTGCGATGCAGGATTTCACATAACTGACCTATTCTACAAGTCCACAACACAAAGACTCAGCTGAAGCGTTCATCAAAGTGGATTATTCTGATCTAGAGAAAATGCGGACACAGATTACAACCTGATCACCATACACAGCTGACCCTACTCTCAGATACATGGTCAATGGGATAGTTGCTGGGTCACATGTGAATGATCATGCAATTGAGGCGGTTGGGAAAACGATCATAAGAGATATCATAGGAAAGTCGGTCTTTGCTTATAAATTTACGAGAAGTGGGCGAGGATACATATTTGCTCATCTTGATCCTGCATTACTCCGAAAGGGACAATAAGACCATTTTCTTCCGCTTTTATGTAAATAAATAGTCAAAGGAACGCAAAGTGTATAATATTAACCTTTTGAAAGAACTCGTGCTTATTCAGGCTGTAATTAATCAATGATTTTCAGCAACGGTAAAAAATCAAGTCTACAGAAGTTAGTAAAACCTGATCCTATTATGAAGTCATGTGCTGGTTCATTCTCTCTTCCGAATGTCGTAAATTCGATTTTATAATTATTCAACTCCTTAGTGATAACCTAATTCAATTAAAGTGTTTCTTGACTCCTATACTATGGCATTTTACATAACAACCATAACGTTTGAGTAACAAGTTATGGACTTGTGGTCCTTCGTATTGTGTTGATGGCCATTTTGGACGCCGTGTTGGATTTCTGTGTAACATAATTTGCTTACATTTTGTCTGATGATATTAATGTGATATTAATGTGTTGTTTGCTCTCTGAAACCTGGGTATATACACCAAATTCATCAAATTTGAGTGGATAGTTACATAGTTATATTTTATAATCATAAATATGTTTCGGCGGCCATCTTGGCGGCCATTTTGGACGCTGTGCTGGATTTGTGTGTAATATAATAAACTTCAACAGTGGTTGATGATCTTAATTTGTTCTTTGCCCCCTGAAACCTATGTATAAACATCAAAATCGTCAAATTTGAGTGGATAGTAACATTTTGGCGATCATCTTTGCGGCCATTTTGCCGGCCATTTAGGACGCAATGTTAAATTGCTTTGTAACATAATTAACTTACATTTTGTCTGATGATATTAATGTGTTCTTTGCCCCCCAGAAACCTGGGTATAGACACCAAATTCATCAAATTTAAGTTGATAGTTACATAGTTATGATCATAAATAGGTTTTGGCGGCAATCTTGGCGGCCATTTTCGACGCTATGTTGAATTTGTGTGTACTAAATTTAACTTAAACAATTTATGATGATCATTATGTGTTCTTTGCCCCTTGAAACCTAGGTATAGACACCAAATTCATCAAATTTGATTGGATAGTTACATAGTTATGATCATTATTAGGTCTTGGCGGCCATCTTGGCGGCCATTTTGAGAAAAAAATAACTTTCCGGATGTCCGAATGTGGTAAACTTTAAATATATCTTTTTAAGGACCTTCTACCCTACCAGGATCAGTTAAAATACGTTTTGTGGCAATTTTTTGGGGGTCAAATTGTATATTGACCCTACTTCGGTTCAATATCTCCAAGACAATTTATGAAAATTAAGTTGATTGAGGCCCCATCTTCAAAGGAGAAAAAAATACCAAAAGCTGCCAGTACCAGATTGTTATCAACCATTTTCATATGCTACTGGCATGCATCTTTCAAGATATATAGGTGGAGTTTTTCCCACCTTACTGGTACACCCCACCTCAATTTCGGGTACTTGTCTGAAGGACTAATGTAATAGGACGTGCGGCTAATGTTTGGATGACGGATATCCAGGTCCTTTGCTTATATACATACAATTTTATAATCAAGCAACCAATGCATATACCTTACCTCGCTAAGTTAAATTTGAATATCTCATTTTAATTCAATTACATTACTTTAGTGTTTTAAATTATTTTAACGCATGAATCATACCGTTTATTCTTTGTCATTTCATGTTTCAGTGTGTGTTACAGTTATTCAACCTTCTGATATTTAAAGGCAAGTATTTGTTATTGATATTGAAATGCAAGTAGTTGAAGAACAGCGTTATTTGGTTGTTCACATACCGGTTGAACTAATTAGAAAACAATGTTACAAAATTAAACAAAAATTGCCTAATTATGTCACTGAACACGTAGTGAATTATTGTTTACTAAGATGTGATGCTAATATAATTGTGCGTGCATTTGTTCAGAACGTATGTGTTGTTTTCTCATGTAAAACATACTAAGATCATAACCCTTATCTGTGTAACCAGTTTTGCTCCCAGGTAAACACCAGCATATGTATATATATATATATATATATATATATATATATATATATATATATATATATATATATATATATATTAGTTATACTAGGATTAGTAGTAGAAGAAGTAGTGGTAGAAGTAGTAGTAGAACAAGTATTACTTTTTGTCTTTTTGTTATTGTTGTATCAAGAGTATAATTGCTTTAACAAATTTATATTGTTTATTTCAGTTCTGCTAGCTTTCTCAGAACAAATCAGTTTAAATAAAACGATTATCGATGACGTACTTTTGATCGAATGTAACTCGTCATCTTCAGTAACATTTAAATTTAGTGATGAACAACGGGATTCGACAGTGTACATAGCAAAGTGCGAACATGCTGTGCGTCGATGCTATTTTGTTGATAGCAACCATAACAGTAAATTTGAGGTGTCATACACAGGCCATGGAGGACTTCTTCGTGTTATGCCGTTGAATATGGGTGTATGGGGAACATACATATGTTGTGATTCATATAGACCGAGAATATGTAATAGCACAACCGTGTTATTAAATGAGACAATAACAACTATCTTACCAATCAGTCTCAGAAACATAACAGCAACAAGAGGTATTGTTACATATGTCAGAACATTATAATTTATTATAATTTCAATTACATAGTCCGCCCTTATGTTTTTATTATTAAAGCGTCGGAATAGTGCACATAATAGCGACCGGAATTCTGTTCGCATAAACCTTTGAACTTTACATTCGATACTACAACAGTTTGGCTTGGTTTCTTGCCATAAATAGAGCGTCATATGCTGTTACGTTCCTCCCTGGCAGCTGAAGTTTAAATTATATGTAAAGTTGTTCTGTAATGAAGCAATACTTACATTTGTTTAAGTTTGAATAATAAAAGGGTTTTATAAGAAGAAATTTTGGTATTTAATTGTAACCTGCTCAAGACCTTTCTAACAATAAAAGAGCTGTCGATTCAATTTTGCGATACTTAATAACAGTGTTTTATTTTGTTTTGAACATGCGTTTAATTTGAAATTCGATATTTCATATATTTTGACTAGCTTAATTTTTAAATATTAGACACCCGATTTAATTTTGTGTCGGCTTGAAATTTTAAATAAAAAAAAGAATTTCGTAACACAATCAGGTTGGACATTATTACCACCATTCGGTGAACAAGAGCATATACACTACCCCAAACAAACAAAATATGGTGTACTATATATGAAGTTTGTATGTAACAAGAGTCATGAAAACAAACATAATTTGTCGCACAGTTCAACGCATGTAAATAAAATACATATGCAACTTAACTCTTTCTGCTTTTAGGTACAACAATCACTGACGTTAAAACACAATCGCCAAACAAAGACTCAGATGGAAAAGCGATATGGATCGCAGTTGGTGTTTCGGTTTCGGTTTCGGTCGTCGCTATCATTGCCATCAGTCTTGCGATTTGTGCAATGATTCGAACAAATCGACTAGAAGGTATAAACTGTTTATTATGATTCTTGATATAGTATTGTTCGTCGATATGTATTTTAACTAAACGAAAACACATGAATGTTGAACGTTGCATTTTGTTTTTGAAAAGGCATGTGCTCATCTTCATTTACTGGATGTAAAAACTATCTAATAAATATAACGTGTGGTGTATATTTTCAGCCAGAAAACCATATCGCCAGCGAGAACGAACCAGAAGTGAAAACCCGGAAAGTAAAACTATATAATAAATAATATTACTGCTCCGGCTACCATCATGTGCCACTACAATCAACTACTGCTATTCATACTACTGCTACTATAACTATTGCTACTACTACTACTACTAAAAATAATAATAATCTTATTACAACTACTACTATTTTTTCAATTATTACACCAATAACAACAAGTACTACAACAAAAACTACTACTCCTATTACTACTTCTTATATTATTACTACTATTTCTACTACAACTTCAACTACAACAACTCATATAAGTACCACTGCTGCTATAACGTCTGTTACTACTACCATTATTACTACAAATACTAATATTACTTTAACTATTACAACTGCAACAACAAAAACATTTACTACTACTAATACTACTATAACTGCTTCCAATATTACAACTACTACTACTTCTACTACTACTACCACTACTGCTGCTACTACTACTACTACTACTACTACTACTACTACTACTACTTCTACTACTACTACTACTACTACTACTACTACTACTACTACTACTGCTACTACTACTACTACTACTACTACTACTATTACTACCACTACTACTACTGTTACTACTACTACTGTTACTACTACAACTACTACTTCTACTGCTACTATTACTACTACTACTTCTACTACTACTACTACTTTTACTACTGGTACTTTTACTACTTCAACTTCTACTACTACTACTACTACTATAACTACTACTACTTCTAATACTACTACTAGTACTACTAATACAACTACCTCTACGTCTACTACTAATACAACAACTACTACTTCTACTACTACAACTCATTGCACTACTACTACTATTACTACTACTATTACTACTGTTACTAATACTACCACAAATGTTACTGCTTTTACTACAACTACAACAACTACTACAACAACTACTACTACTACTACTACTTCTACTACTGCTACTATTACTACTATTACTACTACTACTACCACTACTACTACTACTACTACTACTTACTACTACTACTACTACTACTACTACTACTACTACTACTACTACTACTACTACTACTACTACTACTACTACTACTACTACTACTACTTCTTCTTCTACTACTACTACTACTACTACTACTACTACTACTACTACTACTACTACTACTACTACTACTACTACTACTACTACTGCCTGATACTTCTACTACTACTACTACTACTACTACTACTACTACTACTACTACTACTACTACTACTACTACTACTACTACTACTACTACTACTACTATTACTACTACATCTTCTTCTTCAACTGCTATTTATACTTTTAGTACCACTACGACCATATTAACCAGTAATCATCAATAATATCATTAATTTACGTTTGTGTGTTTGTTTAACTCGCACTTTTCTGTATATACATTTTTAATAATATAATGTGAAACGAATGAAATTGAAATGTCGTGTTTGAACTTTTTATTTCAGTCATTACAATTGACGATGATGATGCAGAGCTTGAAACCATGTGTGTTTCTCATGTTGGTGAAGATCAGGGACTCATAAAACAAAAAGCTGTCGATCAATTGACGTAAAATGACGTTTCTTGAAGACCCATGCCAATCTAAATACGAACTGTGTTTCGTTGGTTAACTACTTAAATATTTTGGCTGTAGTTTCGCCCTTTTGTTTAAAACGGGCAAGTATATACACTTATCAAATATATTTGTTTTATGCAGCGACATCATCTATAGAAAAAGCAAAACCATAAAAAGGTGAACTTAATTGGAGACAATATACTATTTGAAGTTTGCAAGAAGACAGTTACATGAATTGATATAGCGTTTATTCTTTTTATATGGAAGGACTTGTTCGCCAATCCATTTATGTTGCTAAATGAGAGTTGCATATTGCTTAATGACAATTCTTTTTTGCTTTTCGACAACTTCGTGTAAACATATGATATTTGCGTGTTGGTATGTGAAACATGGTTATTTATTGAATGTTCTAAAAGCTATGTATAAGGAAATGAAATCCTGCGTAAAAGTGCATAAGAAATATACATGTTCATTTGGTACTTACACACAATTAGTTGAGTACGCTGTTACCAATCGATTTTCGTGTAACCTCGGCACCAGACAAGGAGACAAAACAATATCGACAATTTTGTTCCTCTTTACTGACGAGTTATCTACCTTTCTGCGTGCTGTAACTTCCAAGCGCCTTTGTGCTGTGTAAAATCTATATTGGCGGCACATACAAGAAGCTTCATTTCATATGTTGATACTATAAACATGTGAATTACATATTCTTGAGCGTATTAATAAAAACGCATTCATGTAGCATCATTTTGATTTAAGTTCTCATCGCTTTTTTTGGTTGTGCACTTCAATTTACCACTTGTAGTTACAATATCAATAGCACTATAAATTGCACCAGCAATAAGCAATAGTGTTGCAAGATTTTTTACGCAACAAGAAGGAAATTAAATGCGACGTGACAATGTGTAATATGTTTTTCATATAAAGCAGAGAAGCAGACATATCGGGATTATTAAACACCAAGTCATGTGTTGACTATTAAACCAATGGCTATTTTTTTCGAAAAAGTCCAGTCCCTGCGAGTCAGTAAACCGCCCGAGAAAGGCTATTTTTGTGTGTACAAGCTCTTCGATGAAAGCGCCCACGGGTATTACAACAAAAACAAATGGTTTCCATAAATTGACGCAACACAAGATCATGTACGACGTTCGTTTTATTGTGGCATTGGAACTGTGTCCTTTGTCGTCAATGTGTAATTGTTTAGCACTGTAATATTGATTGCATACTGTCAGATTTTTAATCTTGAACATGTTTTGGCAAATTTTGAATCTAGTTGAGGTTCCTCAAAACATACGAACAACACGTTATATCTTCAACACAAAATGCGTTCACTCTAGAAATTACATTTATGACTCGGTCATGATTTTACTTCGTAAGAATGCATTTCTGTGAAATATCAAGGATTAAATCTGGGTCTATTCGTATTTAAACCGTGTCAAAAACATATTTTTAAGCAAAACAAAAACATGTTAACCAGTCAGAAAACAGAATATGTGACTTCAGAATGAAACCTGTTCAGAATTTTCAACTTGACCATATTGTAATTTTAGTACGAGATAATAAACTTAAACCAAACAGGCCAAATAAAGGTGGTCACATCATTTTCATTTAATATGGCTGTAGGTTACCTTCTTATAAATGTTCTAAATTGTCAGCATACCAAACCTATATCACGGAACAAATAAAGAAACATGAAAGGTAATAACAAAGCAGTTCAGTCGTTGGCATAATGACTTCATAAGACTTAATCGACAATATTTAGGCAACATTGGAATCTGGTTCACGTGTTGCTAAAAACAAGGTTTAACTTAACGTTTACAAATCTGTGTAAAACGATTTATACCACTTTTCCAGTCATATGGTTCTCTTTTTCGTCTTGATACTTGGACGGGATGTTTATTTTACGAAATGAAAGTTCTTATCTGTGTGAATTGTGTCAAAGAATGTCAATTGGTCAATTAATGGGACAAACATTAACTACAATCGCACATTCTCGGCCCTTTCCGTCAAACATCGGATAAGTACCTCGAAGGAGATAGTATGAATACACATTTCGGAAGCGGTATTGCGGTCTACCTACGCGGGCCTACGCGAATCAAAATTACATAGTAAAAACAAACATGGCCGGTTTTGCGAGTTGTTTACATTTTGCAAAGATGAAAATGGGGATTTTCTATGCTCTGAAACCAGAGCAAGTACAAACTCTACAGGAATTATGGACGCCATCGTTGTCATTGTTTTTGTTGTTGTAACATTCTTAGAATGGTATCACGTGGGCGGACTACTTTCAACCCGTATTTCTCCCGAGTCCGATTATGATAAACTGCGAGGGGTACCGAATGACATTAACTAGTGAACCGGACACGCACCTGACTCAATAGTGATACGATTTGGTTAAATCAATATATTTACAACAATTTATTTTTTTTTTTTTAATTCGGTCCACATTTGTCCTTAAAATTGTGTTCATAGCTCAAATCATAAACACCAAGAAAAAACTTTAGAACCTTATTCATCACTCAGTCTTGATTAACCATGATTAGAATGTTTATCTTTACAAATATGTGACAAAAGCGATTGCTCAACTCGTATTTCGAACCTAGGTCACCAGTTCAACTATTAGTATAGCTTTTATACCACTCTTGAAGCCTAATGTATGACTCAATCTTAATAAAAAAAGGTCAGATTGTTTATCTTGACATTTTTGAGTGTGAGTTTAAACCTGGGTCGAGTATGTCATTATACTAGGTCATCATTACCTTTCTCTGAAAATCCATAGTGTCCCTCGAGTTATCATATATAAATGACTGAATTTGGTAAATAACACTTGGTTAAAACATTTGTAGTTGCTTTATCAGTTTAATGTTCTTTTCTAGTCAACGGTTTCAAACACTAGGTCAAAATATATATTATGCAACAATTGGTGCACCTGGTACTCATGTGAGCGTTAAGAGAAATCATGATAAGTTTGTTAATAAAAGAATATTTTCTAGCTAGGTCGTAGTATACAACTTTAAAAATACTACTGCAAAACAGGGTAACGCAATTTTAACGGCAACACAAAGGATATGTGGATCCACGTGAACAAAATATACTTTTTTGGTAGATTTTCCTATTTACACGAATGATAAGCGAAATTAAAATTGCGACGCAGCCACGGTAGAACATTTAAATTCGTATGATTATGGTTGAATAAAAACATAACTTCAGAAATAAAACATTTTTTGCAATGCTTTGTCCACTGTTTAATTTGAACTTCCTATGCAACTGGAATAGTGGAGTCATTACATCAAATACGACGTAATCTTACAGAATTACAGTTACACTATTCTATAGTTTAGCTATTGTTCAATGTTTGAAAAAGTAAATTATCACTTTTAAATCGTATATATGTTCCTATAAACCGCATAGCAGCATTAATGTTTACCTTTCACATCTTCTGTTTATTGTAAGGACACTGGTTAAGTATCAATTCATCGCTTGAACAACTTTCACTATTTTCGCTTCATAAAATCTTTATAGATTATGAAGTCCAACAAACATATGTTGTCTTTATGTGCATACGTTTTTTAGTCTGATTATTAACTATTCAATGGGACATTTCGTAGATAGTTATTTAATCACGGTTTTCAACGAAACCATACGGAAACCATACGGAAGTTTATCCAATCATTGTCAATTGTGGCCATCTAAGTTTAAAAGATTTACCCTGCACACCAGGAGAAGATTGATATTAAAATGTGTGTTCTATTCTGGAATTTTATATGTAATTGAAAGCTGGATAATAATGTGCACCTCATTTCTCTTCGTCTACATATTGGTGCTATTATGCACATCAACAAGGCGTTAGTTTTTTCGTGTACATAATATATTTTGACTGGCCTAAGGGCTGGTGTATATAAAACAAATATAAATTTTAATTAAACAAATAGTAATAAAACAAATATAAATAATACTTTTAATAATAATAATAATAATGATAATACAAATAATAATAATAATACAACTAATACTAATTATATAAAATATGTATAATATCGATAATGATATGTGTAATTTGCACTTTGCAAGAGCTTTATTAGTGCATTTATAATTATATCAACCTGTAAATATATATTTGTATGAAAATAAGGTAAATTATCGATTAATTAACATCATTTCACAACGCAAAATAATATGTGATAACTATGCGTGGCTAATAATAGCTAGACCAGTTCTCAATATAGACGTGAGGTCACCAAGGATTTTAGAATTGAAATGTGAAGAGCATGTTGATGGTACGGTGTACACCATATTTGAGAGAAAGAAAGTAGGTACTACAACATATGAAAATATATTTAGTGTGGTAAACAATGCATCGCTGTGCAAGGTTTTAAATCAAACACCAGATATGGATTCGTTTTGTACATGCGAGTACAAGAGTTATGCCTCGTGTACGGTGACCGATATTCACCAGGCCAATGTTAGAGACCAATGGAAGTGTAGGACGTTTATTAACGACCGGTTACACCGGGAGAGCGACCCTTTCAGCATTCCATTTGGTATTTTGAATATATCAGATTATATATAAATATACACGTTTAAGTTCAAAGTATTGTTAAAGATATATAGCGCGGTTTTATAGCTTATTGTGATATGCAAATTCAATATGATTAATGTCATTCTAAATGTAAAACAATCTGTCAAGCATGTATTTGTAAACGAACATAGACACGATGATTAAATGCGTGTCTGAGTTGTTAATTACTGCAGTATCAAGAATTAATACGTATATACTTGCAGTTGAGTATATGATTGCAATTGGAATAACAGGAACTAAACAGTCCATGTCGGATTTGAGCGTTATCAATTTAACAGAACCATCGCTTATATCTACCATGGGGAAAGGTAAAACGTTGATATGCTTGTATCACGTTGCACAGTGTTCTGATTCTAAGGTAGTTCCTTGACTGTGTTACATCAATATGGCATCAGATGTTTTAATTATATGATAAATATTCTAAACAGGGTCCATAACGTAAATTCGAAGCTTTTAATATGTTTTGTATTTTAGCGGTGACTTGTTAGAAATATGTGCATCAGTATAACTTAACTTTGCCGTCAAAGATTACTATCTAAGAGACACCGATTTTACAAAAACTAAAATGTTATATATGTTTTTTAAATATGTTCACAAAAACAGATCAATTCATATAAAATATACGTTCTGTAGTTTAACGATGTTAATCTTAAGTCTAGAAAATACATGCATTTTATAGATTAATATATTTTTTCTGTGAAGTCTTAAATAGAAATGTATTGTTTTCAATATATTATGTGTGTTTACAACTCAATACAGATATATTTATATAAAACATATACGTGTTTATGCTGTATTAAAGGGAAAATTGTTTCATGTTATTTATATCTTACCATTGTAGAAACATCAGTTCAGCTTTCTGAAACAATAACAGCTGTGTATAACGTTACGAACAGTGAACACAAAACAACAGAAGCTACTATTAAAATATTCCCGTTCGGAGGTATACATATTATAATTGACCTATTGTATAGCTAAAACGTCTATTAAGATAAATATAATATTCTAGGCAATATACCCTTTTTTGGTATTGGCAAATTATTACATTTTCAATTGTTTCCATCTGCCCATGTGTAGATCTACCAGTTGTTATTATCATTGCTGCCATGGGGTGTTTGGTCATGATTGCTGTACTGGCAGTTGTATGTATGTTCCGGAAATTGCAACGTTATGCAGGTAATTCTAACAGTATTGCGTTTATTTGCATTGCAAATGCAACAATACACAAGTTTCAACAGATAAAACAAAGATTTGAAAAAAGTGACATTCTTAAGTATTGTATGTGTGAACTTACCAAATTGTGTATGCACAATATTTTGTTTTTTCAAAGTGTGTAACGATATGTTAATAGAAAACATTGTATCACAACGTTTCGTCACTTATCATCAGGTCGATCAACAACAGACGATCAAGCACCTATGTTTGAAGTTGGAAGGATTCCGATGATACCTAGTTCATCTATTACTAGCAATCTGCAAGAGCGCAATATAATGAGTACAACATTTTCCGACTTAGTAAATCTGAATGAACATACCAGTGCAAACGTGCACAATGATGACATTATACCAGAAACGCAAACAGAAACGCAATATGACGAGATAGCAGATTTAAGTGGTAAAATACATACATTATCTAAGTTGCTTGTAAGGCAAGTGAATATTTAACAAAGATATGGAACTGTATAAATACTACACATATTTGTGCGATGTTTCAAATCTACATAACTGGTCTATTTTAAGTATACTAAGGCGCCGATCATTTACGGCCGCATCGTTTCTGAGTATAAAGTAAATACGAGTATCTATCCTGCGTGTACATTTCTGCTACGTTTATTTGTATAGACATATAATGCATTACACTATTTTATTATTTTATCTCTTCTCAATTCCTAGACTTTTTTATGTTTCAGACCAAGATGAAGCATCAACACTGCCAAGGTTTGCATCTCGTTTATGTGCTCTTTAGAGCAGTTCTTATATGTTTGTTTGCTTCAGTTATTTACATGGGTATATTGATGCGTTTATTCATTTAAGTTATCTCACATACGTTTTATACGTGCTTAATGGTAATTTGCATTATTTAAATTGATTTTTCTTCGAAATGATGTATGTTTAGTGCGTACGTCAAACGCATGTTGTCATTTGTATTAGTGTTACTGACGACGAACTGTATATACTTAAATAAAAATAATTAATTATACTATGTTATGTTCTGTTTAATGTTTAGAACACCAAATGTTCGTTATGAAATTCTTCTCCAAAGAAGTGCGGACGATGCGCATTACAATATGGTGGTTCAAAATCACAATTCAGTCTAAAATATCGAGAAGGTTTGTGGATCTTTGATAGCTAATGCAACTAGATGAAGTGGTATCTGCATACATCGATGAAGCACGAACTGGAGTGTTTGAATTCGAAAATACTTCGCCACATAATATGTAACATATTTAATTAATTGTGTAGTTCGTTTTGCTGTCGCAATTGTATACATCAACATGCATGTTAACTATTGGATGTTATTGTTTTTCATACAATGCTATATGACTGAATACTAGTTCATGTTGTGATAAAAATAATGAGAATTAATGAATGAATTGACATTATAATTTCTGAAAAAGAAATTGATTTATAAAGGGAAGAATTTAATACACAAGTATTTTATCCTTACCATATTTAGTTATTTAAACTTTAATAACTTGTTGAAATCATAACATTTTTACATATAACCAATCTGATGATTACTTGATAGCATACATTTTTTCCTAGCTTTAGGCCTGTTGTCATTATTAACATCAAACAAATTTAAATGACAAATCTTGAATAATTAAGTGGGTATATTTATCAAAACTATTCAACTAAATTCAAACACTTCTCATGCAACCTGACAATAAATAGTCGACCAACAAATTATGTAAATGTAGTTGCATGTAATACTTTAAACGTCGCATGTATGTAGTGTTTATTTACGAGTTCGATACTTAAAAGGAACGAAAGTATAGTATTGAACTCTAGCATTATTTAATACAATAATAATGATCGAAAATGATGAAACAATTGTTTATATGATATAAACGTATACATAACTTATCTTACGATTTCCTTGACAACGCAAACTAAATCGAAGCGCTGGCAGCAACGAAAGAGGTCTTGGGGAGATAATGTGTATATTGTTAATGAAACACCTACTGTTTGCAATTTATGTAAATTGAAATGTTCAAATGAACATTATTATGGTATGAAAGTACAAAACGGTGCATTCTTTCAATTAATGAGCATCAGTCAGGGACCTCAAATATGGTTCATGCTTGTTGCTCAGCCTCAGATTGAGAACTTTAATGTATGGTACAATCCTTAAAACATTAGGCATACTCATAAATTTGACCTGAGTTTGCGTTCTTCACCATAACCCTAGAGAACTGTGTCTCACATTTGACTTACTTTCGTTTATTCACATGTTGTGCAAAAAGTCATGTGTTATGTATCTATACCGTCTTAAGTGTCAATATTTTCCTATACAGGCATATATTTTCGTTACTTTTATGTCATAAAGCGAAATATGGTGCTTTGCAATTCGTCAATATAAATATCTAATTATGTTATGCATTTTGTTGAAACATACTTCTTTTCCTTATTGAAGAGGAAATTATTGTGTGTAATGTTGCTTTGCAGACTTTCATTCCAGTTCTATTTTGTAACAAACAGTAGTCATTGTTCAACTAATGCGGCGGATCCAGTATGACCCATTCATATTGTACATTACAATATAAAGAAGTGAAACTCCAGCTGCTGGAGCAGTATTGAATTCTCATTAAAAACAATTAGTTGGTCCTTTATTTAAGGCAAGTGACCGATTGCCCAAACAATACAAAACAGCACAATACAGCACATTACAAACCAACATAAACACAAAATATGAATAAAGCTGGGGTCACCGCCTTGGAACGGTCAATGCAAAGCATACCAGTACTGATTTAAAGGAAGCACTTTATATTGTCCGTTCAGTATCGCACTAAATTGTGGTGATATATATGGGATGAGGTGCCCTTATTAAGCCAGATAGTGTTTTATTTATGTACTTTCGAATCTCGGTCTAAATAATGATATTTTTAACTTTATAGAAATACCTGCATTTTGTTTCTTTTGCTTAACCAAAACATATTAAGCAACACGGAAAGTAATGTACTAAGTTCAACCGGCTTCAAGCAAGTGAAGCAGGTTTACACATTGTGTGAAATACAGTTCAATGGTCCACAAACAAGTTGAACTGGCAACACAATCCTATAGGAATTGACACAGTTTATTTATTGTTTAAGTCGCGTTCTTTATTATATAGTTGTAAATAGATTTAAACAATGAAACGGTTTCACTTTATAGGTTAATGGTTGTCTAACTTGTGTTGAACAATAAGAAATTCGACACATAAGAATATATTTAACTCTTGTATTATATGCGTTACGAAAACTTAATGATAGCTTTCTTACAGGGTGAAATTTATTCGTCGGCCCTATGTTCGTGATCGTTTCAAATCCGCATGTCATTGCTATATGGTCTGGCTTTGAAACAAAGGAGTAACAATTTGAAAATATCCATATGTAAACCTATCGGATATGTTGTTGTTATTACAATTCATCACACACTTGCATTATTGCACACCTTGTTGTTGTTATTGGCGTGTGTGGAGTCTCGATACCATCAAAAGAGATCATCAATTATTTCATTTGTACAAATTCATGTCAAGAAATGATTTGTATGTAATTTGTAAGTGTTTTGATATCTCCCGATAAATTTTGTCATATCTAACTCATTTGTTTATGCTTTGTAGCCTGCATATTTGCCCATATTCGCCCTGGTATATTCCTAAATTTACCTTGCATATAGCATGGTATTCATAGTTTAATCTCCAGATTATTATATACTAAGCAATGCTTTATTGGTTAAAAACCTGCCAGCTGGCAATGAAGGAGTTGATAACACCGCGAGCAACCAATCCGATATTGATTTTTGACAGACACCGTAGAAGCGTCCAATTTCCGCTAATTTGTCTGAAAAAAACACACAGTGATGAATTATTGGAATGAACGTTCCATTGCATTTTTTACTTTAATTTAAGTCGACTTTGTTGAGTAAAATTCGTAAATGTAATAAAAAGCACTATATATGATGCGAATCTTTCTCAGACAGGAAATACATTATTTATGCAAACTTATTGAAATAGGCTATTTGCTTAATCAACAGTCTAATTTGAATGCAAAGTGTATTGCATGCTCACTCTTTTCCGTTCAACAATATAACAAGTGCACCTTGCTATACCTGCGCAATTAATATTCAAACAGAACTATTTGCATGCGTATCCTACAGTTCACTCTGTAATTGTTAGGACAGTCGGTTGACATAATAATATATTTCCAGGCATAGATATATCACCTCATTAATGTGTCACCAGATACGTGCATATGCCATTTTCAGCTTTAGTTATTGCTTATTAAAATATTACTCACTGTGGCATAAACACATAGTTGTACTTGAATTTGTTACAAAATCGTGAAAAATGTGACAATTTTTAATGTATTATGCAATTTATTTATCATTCAATATAGGGTACTGTTGTGGATCTAAACAAACTTACATTAGTATTATTTATATGAACATGGGAAAACTATTTTTTATTATTATTGAATTTATCTATACATGTTAGCGACGATATTGAAAAAAAAACAAATACGTAAATTAAACTAGAGTTTTCATCATTATATTTGCATAGGATACAACAATCAGTACACATGAGGAAAACACTCATTTTGTTTTTTTTGTCATTTTTGAAACATTGAATGTAAGCAAAAGTCAAATCCAAAGTTTAATGTTTATATCTATAATAATGTTTGAGAAATAGGATTTTGAACGCATTCATCCTAACAAGATATTATAGCTAAGCACTGGTTTTTATATTAAGTTTAAGTGACTTGGAAGTTTTGTGTATATTCTGTCAAAACTGTACAAGGAAAATTTTCAAGTCATAAAAGTGCACAGGTTTATCAACATCACTAAACATGCGTCGCACGTTATGCACCGACGTTGAGGGGATGGACACAGGTTTAAGCAACTGCCTTCAGGTAGATGGTCTCTGCATCGCAAAGTCTGGAAAAGTATAAGGCATAAACATCTGTTAAATATTGAAAACATTATTATTATGAAAGACTGACACAATTTTGCGAGTGCTCATTGCAATATGTATAATAACATTGTCAGATCCTAAGTCAATATCTAGTGATGAATATACCTTCAATTTGATCTCAACAGTCCAAAATGTCGATCAGGCTCGAACTGTGTGCGGCAAGCTACCATCATCGAGTACTTCATGTGTGTGTGCCGCCCTAATTTAAAATGAAAATAGTATTAACTCGCATCAGTTTAATAATCTGTTTAGAAAATTATTAAACTAAAGTACACATATAATGCCTTTATTAACCCTTTTTTATTTGTTAAACATAGATCATTCTAGAACATGTGTTAATATGAAAGATTCCATTATTATACAATACATATTTACAGTATAATATGTAAACATTTAATGATTTGTATGTTTTGTCCATAGCATTATCCTTTACAGTGCAAAACTTTCAGGAAATATTATTTTATGTAAATTTAACGTTCTTACCAACAACAACTCTTCACAATGCATACAGAAGTACAAATTGTTTCGCCAGCACACGTATCAAGGTGAACTACTGCATCTTTTTTTCCTGGGCCATAGTGGTGAAGGTAGTGGCGAACATAGCTAACAGCAGTGAATTAGCCTTTCCGGATGATTCGCCCTCATAGACTTAGTAAAACTCCTGTTTTTATGCAAAACAAACAAGAACCGCTGCAGAAAATAAGAAAAATCTCATTAGAACTATGGTTTGATATTAAACTATGCATTTCATGGTTCCCTAAAATAATGCCAAAGATTTTCAATATGGGAGACACGCCATCGGTATAATTGTGCACAGATAATTATGTTTCTCAACAGTCTTGCCCATAACTAATGTTTTTAGATTTTGTAGGGGACACATTTTCATTAAGTTTTAATATTATCAAATCAACATCAATTGTAAAAGTATCAATAAATAATGCTTGTTGGTCTGTTTTGAAAATAAAGTTGGTCAATCAAGTCTAGATATTAAATACACATATCATCGTGGCCCTGGGAGATTTCATATGGGATAGTTCGTGCTGAACCTTCTTGAGACATATTAACAATTCAAAAGAGCCCGCCATTGTAAATGTGTAATCAATAACAAAGTTATCGTAGCAAAGTGTTTTACTTCCGGGTTAACACTTTCGTTTTCCATGTTCTCTTCAAATACACTTGTTTATCGAAATTAAGGATTATATAGAGAATACTATGTTAGTTTGATTGTATACTTAAATTTATACCACGAGTGAAGAAAGGTTAACATGGCGAGGCTTGCCGAGCCTTGTAAGCCTTTATGAGATAAGTGGAATAAATTTAAGTATACAATCACACTAACATAGTATTCTATTTATCCTACATTTTTTTATATAATTTATGCATGCTGCAATCAAAATAGTAGTATTTAATTGATAAAATAAAAGCAAAAACACAAAGTGCGTAGTTATATTAATAGCGATCTTTCCCCCTTAACGGAACTCGAAATAGTCCTAAAGATTTTCACGCAAAGAAGAGTAACGAGACAAAATATCGCTAAACGCCTCGATTCAAATTTAATCAGCGTTCAAAATGTTACACACTCAAGTAAAACACAGACGGTTTTGTTATAACTACAATTCTGTTTCACAACTGTAAAATACCAGAAACACAAATGGCTGCCCTTTTGAAATTTACAAAATGTGTAGACACATACGTGAAGCATGATTCAGCATTTATTCCCGCCGATATTGTTAATTTTAGTCTATAAACAACTCTTCTTTTATTGTTGTACTCACCGAAGTTGTGTAATAACCATGCTTATTTTCGTAAAGTTTAATTTAATTCAATGACGAGTTAAAATTCTGGACACATTTTAGATGTTAACGATGTTTCAAAGATGTTAACGGACGACGTATGACCCAGTGATCAGGGAAAAACTGTATAAGCGCCTTTGAACGAACATCTCGAGTATGAAAAGGGCGCTATATAAATGTGGTATAAATCTTCGCCATCATCTTTTCCATTTTAAAGCACTTGATGTAAGCAGGCAATTCATTGTAGAATAAGATAGACATTCTTTGATCGACTGACAAAAGAACGACTTATTTATCAAAGAAATTGCCCTTTTAATTCAACATTGATTTCCTTCAAAAAGTTAAAAAAACAATTCACTGACACTTTTTCTCAAATTTAATCCATCAATTGTTCAACAAAATATCGCGATAGTCGAGTACATTCGACATTTTAATGAAATCGAAAATGCAGTCTCACCAGTTTCATTCCAGTTTTATATCCTAACACTGTTATTCACATTCATAATATTTTGGAATCGTTCGATGCTTAAAATTGTTGTCCGTAAAATATTTAATTGTTAAATAAAAACCCTCCACGTCTGAATTGTTGTCCTAAAACCCAGAGTCCAGGTAGTTTCGTCATTGAATTTACGTCACATGAGATACGTCATAAATTGCGTAATCAATTGAATGAAAATACAAGTACGGAAAGCTGGTTCTTCATAAATGTTAGTGGAGGACCAAAATAGTATGATAGTATGACTCACAACCTGTGCCCATATATAATTTAGTATTAAAGTAAGATATGTATTATAGACGTTAATGCACGGCTGAGCCGGGCCGGGCAGTGATAATCGGCCCCAGATCGCAAACGGCCCTCGGGCTGTTATGCTCTTTGCGGGCCGATTATCACTGCCCGGCCCGGCTAAGCCGTGTATTAACCTCTAAATAACCCATCGTAAACACACACATTCGTAAACTCGTAAAAGATCTGCGTACCCAATTACCTGAGTCACGCAATCAGGGGTGGAAGGCCAAAAAAGTAGTCCCCATGTACATGTTTCAAAAAATATCAGTGAGATAAACCTGATCTTAAAATATCCGTGGAGAAAACCTTATCTTTTCTCTATGGGTCGTTTTGTGTTCTATAAAATCATTTAGCTGTAGGATAAAAAGGTATTTCACATATCTTACCTGATTTAAACTTTTATCCTTCAATTTCAGAATTGATTTCCACGATTGATGGACAATGTATTCCAAAGTAACTCACAAACAATCAGAGAACAATGTCAATGTATAATAACTACACGCTATTTTTTTAGTAGAGGTCGCTTTCAATAAAGCAACGGTTGCATCAAACCAATAAAATGTAATACCCGTACATTGTCGATCAAAGTTCGGGGCATTTCATTCTTAAACCATATGCATATATATCACGCTTTCAAAATATTTTTGATAATATAATTGTAATTGTATTTCAATTTTTATAACGTTACGCTTCAAGACAGCGTAGCTAAAAACAACGTCGACTTCATACATTTATTTTTCATTCATTGTGTTGGATCGGTTTTTGGGTGCGTAGGCGAAGAATTAAAGCCGAACGGAAATCCATACACCTCACGTTTTTTACACGTTTGTTTTGGATTAATCAATAATTTTAGTCCCTTGGCTTTTGCGACAGGATAAATAGGGCGGTCAGGTAGAGAATTTTTTCAAATTTTATCAGAGGACTTGTAACTGTAATATTGATTAGTATGCGTTTTTGCTTACTCTCGACGATTCAATATTTATTTAATAACACGAATTACAGCTTATTTTTAAAGGACAAACCTTAATAAGTTTTTAATGGTTCATTAGAGCTTGAACAATGTATTGGGTGGTTTCATGAATGTCATTATACGTGCCCTTTCTAGTTTCATAACTTGTTAACAGATGGTTTATTGCCATAAAACTCAAGTTTAAGAGGATACACATTGATCATACTGATTAACGTTGACTCTAAATACATGCAGTAACGTAAATGACGAAAAACCACAAGGTTAAAAATAACTTAAACTGTAAACATGTCTGCGAAAAATAGTTTTGTTGTATAAATGTATTTGGGGTTATATGTTAACCCTCAGTGACACGATACCTGTTTATTACCGAAACCCAGCTTTTAACAAGTTATATAGTAAGTTCGAAATACTAGTACACATTTTAGCTCTCTTGATTATATAGAGGATATGTGTTGGATTCGGTGGATTATCGATTTTAATTCACGAGTGATCAAAGAAAATAGTGTTTTCACGAGTGGCGCAGCCACGAGTGAAAATATTTATTTTCTATGATCACGAGTGAATTAAAATCGATATTCTACTGAATCCAACAAATTTTCTTTTTATTTTATGCCTTTTTCACAGTTTATATACATTGTTAAAGAGTTTAACTAAAGAATTTCGCTGGGATAATGACGTCATTTCGTCAAAAAATGACGTCATTTCACAGTAAACAGTGAAAATTATCGATAATTTTCACTAATAATTTTCATTGTTCAAAACAGTGAAATTATCAGTTTTAATTCACTGATATTTCTCTATAAACCACCGGAAAGCATAAAATAACAAGAGCACCGCCTTGCGGGTGCAGACCGCTCATCTATTTTTCTTTTTAAAGGTGTAGGGACTTGTCTCAATTTCAATCACAAAGGAGGGAGGGGTGGAGTGGAGAGGGGTGTATAGAGTGGGGGTGTGGTCATTTACAATTTACATTATCTTCCAAAAATTCAAAAAAAAAAAAATTTTTTTAGGGGGGGGGGATTCTTGGGTGGGATGGTTGGACGGTATTTCAAAAATAAAATAATAAAAATAAATATTTGTGTTTTTAAACCATGTTTGAAAAAAACAAGAGATGTGTTTGTCAGAAACACGATGCCCCCTATTGCGCCGCTTTGAATTTTTTTTTTTACCTTTGACCTTGAAGGATGACCTTGACCTTGAACTTCCACCACTCAAAATGTACAGCTTTATGAGAAGGCCGCTTTAAAATATTATTTTTTGACCTTTGACCTTAAAGGATGACCTTGACCTTGAAGGATGACCTTGACCTTGAACTTCCACCACTCAAAATGTGCAGCTTCATGATAAGGCCGCTTTGAATTATTTTTTTTTATTTGACCGTGAAGGATGACCTTGACATTGAAGAATGACCGTGACCTTGAACTTCCACCACTCAAAATGTGCAGCTTCATGAAAACGCCGCTTTGAATTTTATTTTTTGAACTTGAAAGATGACCTTGACCTTGAACTTCCACCACTCAAAATGTGCAGCTTCATGAGAACGCCGCTTTGAAATTTATTTTTTTTTACCTTGAAGGTTGACCTTGAACTTCCACCATTCAAAATGTGCAGCTTCATGATAACGCCGCTTTGATTTTATTTTTATTTTGTTTGACCTTTGACCTTGAAGGATGACCTTGACCTTGAAGGATGACCTTGACCTTGAACCTACACCACTCAAAATGTGCAGTTTCATGATAACGCCGCTTTGAATATATATTTTTGACCTTTGACCTTGAAGGATGACCTTGACCTTGAAGAATGACCTTGACCTTGAACTTCCACCACACAAAATGTGCAGCTTCATGATAATGCCGCTTTGAAAATTTTTATTTCTTTTTTACCTTTGACCTTGAAGGATGACCTTGACCTTGAAGAATGACCTTGAACTTCCACCACTCAAAATGTGCAGCTTCATGAGAACGCCGCTTTGAATTTTATTTTTTGAACTTGAAGGATGACCTTGACCTTGAACTTCCACCACTCAAAATGTGCAGCTTCATGAGATACACATGCATGCCAAATATCAAGTTGCTTCAATAATTAAAAAGTTATAGCCGATGTTAAAGTTTTCGGACGGACAGACGCCATATATATGACATTTGTCCTTGAAGGATGACCTTCACCTTCGCCTTTCACCACTCAAAATGTTCAGCTCTATGAGATACACATGCATGCCAAATATCAAGTTGCTATCTTCAATATTGAAAAAGTTATGGCCAATGTTAAAGTTTTCGGACGGACAGACACCATAAATTTGACATTTGACCTTGAAGGATGACCTTGACCTTTCACCACTCAAAATGTGCAGCTCCATGGGATACACATGCATGCCAAATATCAAGTTGCTATCTTAAAAAGTGAAAAAGTTATGGCCAATGTTGAAGGAAGTTTTTTTCGGACGGACAGACAGACTGACTGACACTGACGGACAGTTCAACTGCTATATGCCCTACAGGGGGGCAAAAAAATTATTTCTTTGGGTGGGGGTGGGGGGTATAGTGTGAGGGTGTGGTGGTCATTTATTAGATGATCTTTAATTAAAAAATTATACTGGGGAGTATTGAGGGGGGATTCGGGGGGATTCGGGGGGGAGTGGGGGATGATTTGGACAAAGTCAATTGTGGTATTTTCAGTTAAGAGTTGTTTTGTCAAAGTTTTAAGCGAATCTAATCATAAATAGTTATGGCAATTTTAGCAAAATTTAATCATTTGACCTTGAGAGTCAAGGTCATTCAAAGGTCAAGGTAAAATTCAACTTGCCAGGTACAGTACCCTCATGATAGCATGAAAGTATTTAAAGTTTAAAAGCAGTAGCCTTGATACTTTAGAAGTAAAGTGGATCTAAACACAAAATGTAACCTTATATTCAAAGTTACTAAGTAAAAAAGGGCCATTATTCCTTAAAATGACAACCAGAGTAATGCAACTTGTCCTTTACTGTCCCCTTATGATAGTTTGCGAGTGTTCCAAGTATGAAAGCAATATCTATGATACTTTAGGGGTAAAGTGGACCAAAACACAAAACTTAACCAATTTTTCAAGTATAAAGGGCCCATAATTCCGTCGAAAGCAATGGCTTTGATACTTTAGGAAAAAAGTGGACCTAAACACAAAACTTCACCAAATTTTCAATTTTCTAAGTATAAAAAGGGCACATAATTCTGTCAAAATGCCAGTCAGAGTTACATAACTTTGCCTGCACAGTCTACTTACGATAGTAAGTGAGTGTTGCAAGTATGAAAGCAATGGCTTTGAAACTTTAGGAAAAAAGTGGACCTAAACACAAAACTTAACCAAATTTTCAATTTTCTAAGTGTAAAAAGGGCATATAATTCCGTCAAAATGCCAGTCAGGGTTACATTACTTTGCCTGCACAGTCCCCTTACGATAGTAAGTAAGTGATGCACGTATGAAAGCAATAGCTTTGATACTTAATGAATCAAATGGACCTAAACACAAAACTTTTTTCAATTTTCTAAGTATAAAAAGGGCACATAATTCTGTCAAAATGCAAGCCAGAATTATCTAACTTTGCCTGCCCAGTCCCCTCATGATAGTGAGTAAGTGTACCAAGTTTGAATGCAATAGCATTGATACTTTATGAGAAAAGTGTACCTAAACGCAAAACTTAACCGGACGCCGACGCCGACACCGACGCCGACGCCAAGGTGATTACAATGGCTCATAATAATTTTTTTTCAAAAAATAGATGAGCTAAAAATTATTATCGTACTCGTTTGATTAGAAACCACCCGTTAGAGCTAAACAAATCTCCACAGCATTGATATTGGGGAGGTACAGAATCGGCTGTAATTGGATATGATAATATGCTATGGTTTGTTTGTATTTATACAAATATTGTAGACTTTATAGACATTCGTACTTACACTGTTTATATATACTGGGTTAATGACTGTTGTTGAAGTAACGTATAAAATTATAAAGCCCATAATATTGCCCCCCAAAATGATAAAAACAACAACATTGCAATTGTTTGCATTACTAGCTCCAAACAGGTTTCCGTGGCGTAGTGGATATGGTGTCCTCCTAAAAAATGGGAGGTAACGATTTTGATCCCCACAGTGGCAGCTTTCTTTAGAACTCCCCTAGCTTGATCTTTTAGTGAACGGTCGTTTAGGATAGGGATAACTTTTTTCTTTAAATTTCAATTTAATTAATTTTCATTAGGCTAAGAAATACAAAATACAGTGAGTGTTCGTTACTTTCAAGATCAATTACCTCAGCGTGTTTCACAGTTAAGACTGGTCTTCGACAACTAGTTAATCAGTGTGGCGTTATTCATGATTCCGATTGTATATTGACCAATTTAAATGGCCCCCTCGTTTTTTAACTAGCTGCGATTAATATGTATATTTAACACACTATAGTTATACTTTATTTTGCTTATTTTTCTTAGCATAAACTATTGAGTTAATAGTAATCTTTTTGATATTATTTGTTTTGAACTATTGTGTTGTGTTCTCAATAGTGTGGCACTTATCCCAACGAGTCTGTGATATCGATCACATGTTATCGACCAATGCCGTTGAGCAAACAATGCTTAATGTGCTATAACTCGTAAATGCGCATGAAAGTTATACGTATTCAACACATTATATAAACAGTTGGGCAATTGCACTTTACCGGTACGTAAAACCTAACACCTAACAACACCTAGCACCTCACACAACACCTAACGCCTAACACCTAACGCAACACTCCTAACACCTTATAATCCATTTTATCCTATATATTTCCTTAGTATCGGGGGCTACCGCCCCCAACCCCCAGCTTTGTCAATAGTGGTTAACAACTGCGTACCGGTAAAGTGCAATGTAGCCTTAATAAGTTGTCAATGACAAAATTGTGCCCCTACTTATTGTTCGTATGACTATTATAAATTAAGGAAGCATTTGATATCAATTTTCAGCGTTGTCAATACGTATTAAGATATGGTAAGTCCATTGGTCAGAACCAAAATTCGTTACTTTGTTGCGCTTCTGCAATAGGACATATTATGCACGTGCGTGACTAGCTAGTCGTCAAATACATTGATGCTCTAACGATCGATCAGCCTGAAATCTTCTATTTGGTCAACCGCGCTTTGCATTTCAGACAGAAACATTTATTAATACACATATATATCCTATTAACCAACAGGAGAAATAGTTTCCGCTACACAAACGATACATGTAACCTCACTTTGCATATGATGCTGACTGAAATCGCACCTTCACAGGAAACGACAAAAACAATCCACAGTATTGGTAGGTTGCAGCGTACTTAGATGTTAACCAATCTTTGGCATTGAACACCTAAGTGTGTTTGAATATTTTTATTGAAACTTTAAAAACACAACGCGTTGCAGTGGTACATCGCCATGTTATCTACTTCCAGCTGTTATGACCACCATACACGCCATCACTATATACATATGAAGAAACCACACTACCTCTTGTCAACCAACGTATGTATATCAGAATAAATCACGGTACCACTTATAGTAAATTATATATGTTGGTTAACAAAGTGTTCATCTTACGTACGAAAAGTTAGTTGAAATAGTTTCATAGTGGTCTTTTAAATACCCGGACATAACTCGCTTGGTTACTTGCAATTATTAATGTGAATGTAATCTTGACGATCATCGCCATATTCCTTCTTTAATATTTACTAGGCGTTGACCTAACAAAAATAGCAGCATGAGAAGTATCTATATTATATCTAATTATCAAAATAACAAATAACACCATCTATAGAATATAGGAAGTATCTCAGAAGAAGTGATAATTACTCAATATAATACGCCTGGCAACACAAACCACGTGTGCTTATAATCACGGCCACTTGTGTGTGTGCTGCTTCAGACGATACGGTTTATGATACACTGATAGCAAGCATATCCTTTTCAAACATGCGATACTCAGCTAATTTTGCGTATTGTTTATCGTAAGGGATTCTAAAAGAAGCGTTAATGAACTTTTATTGACAGATACTTATAAATTGTGCATATGATGTTTTAATTTTAAACTGACAGCAGGAACATTCAATAACTAATTAATTAATGTATTCAAATATGTGAAGACAACGATCTGTTTAGGCCATTATGATTGACCTTGTACATTAATCATTAACGTGATAAATTAAGGAGTGCAGTTTTTGTATCAAAGCATAACACCAATCTCAGCTCGTTATAAGGAATATTTTTATAATGTGTGTAATCTCAATGAAACATGCATATGCTTGGGAGCGTTAAAACTTGTTTTGTTATACCAAACAGAGGTTATCGGTTAGTATGTTTATACAGAGAACAAACTGTTCAACTATTTTAGAAATAACCAGCAAGTACTTCAAATCACTAAAATATCGCCCCATTTGTGCAAAAAGGTACCATGAGTCTTCTTATTTCCATGTCACATGGTATCTTTTTGCACCAAGGTGGTTATATAATGTTCATGTCTACTTACGAATGTTGAAGGACTACTGCAGGAACATGTTTACTCTTACAGCCGTATTCCGGATACAGAATCATGCTCTTTTGTCTGGATTTATCAAGTAAGTATTATGAAACCAAATGTTCCGTCTGCGAAACTAACATTTCGTCTGCATATCCAATAGGGCTACGACACTTGCAATCGTCCATAGCCGGGCGCAATTGTGTATTGCCGAAAACAGTTTTAATAATTTTTCAGTGACATAATCATGTTAGGGCTACACGAATCTTTATATACGTATTTCTGTAAAGTGTTAAGTTGCAAACAAAATAGCAGCGTTCGCACTTCTATTCCATTTTTATATTCTTCATTCTTTACCTTCCGAGTTGTACTCTGTATTTTGGTGAGTTAATTGCGTTGTTTTCAACATTTCATTCTTAAGCTTACAACACAATTAAAACAACACAAATTTTGACAAATGACCACATTTTAAAACTCAGTTGGCTTATTTATCAATGTTCCATTTAGAGATAATTTGAAATCTATTTTAATATGTATAATTTTCAAAGTAAATTAAAAATGATACATTATCTCATAATCAACTAGTATAGTAAGAAGAATTGTCAGTTATATGTAAGTACATGTTTACGTGTGAGAAAACGACAAAAGACAAGCGCATAACTTTACTAATGGCAAGCCCACTACATATATGACTAAATGCAACATACTTCTTGTCCATACTTCACCCGATTAGCTTACACAGATGCATCGTTTGAACTTGATTGTGGAAATGGCTTTTAAGTAGTTTTACACGGGACCGAAACTTGTTGGTGTATTAGCATTAACACTAAAACATAACACACAGAATTTCTCGACAGATGATATTGATAGGGTATCAATACAAAGACGGTACTTAATGGTATCAATCTAAATAATGTATGATAATGAAAAACCATGTTAAAATCGTTTCATAATTGGAAGCAATCAATACAATACCTATCTACGAATTATATAGAAAGCCCAGCATATACAGTGTATCTGCGTACAAATCAAGTTCATTTGAGTTTTAATGATCTCGAAAAAATATAACGTAAGAGTGCGTTATTTCAAACAGTGCATCTCCAATCACGTTCTGTTTAATTAATTTCCTGATCTAGTTTTTAAGAGACACTGCTCATTTGTGCCTGATGAGTCTGTGTATGTTTACTAACGATACCAATCATTCTCATGTTATGCTCTCTTTGTTCGTCCTTTTTTCTGCGTCAATCGTCCATTGTTCAGTTATTCGTCGACAATATGTTTATTTCGCAAACAATAGCTGCCGCAATCGTAAGAACATCAAGATCTTCAATTACATTTGATAAAAAACGCACGCGGAAACTTTAAACTTCTTATGTATAAACATGATCACTGTTCATATAAATAAACTTGAAGTGGTAATTTGTCAAATAAGCATGAAACATGCTCAAAGTATTAGCGTGTGCGTATTTGCGTGATTGTGTGTGTGTTCATCCTGCTTACTCACAATATTTAGCAAATATGTCAGAAAATATTTTTTATCCGATTATATATTTATTTTTTGTGTTGATAAGTTGAGAACGAATATAAAGCCATAGTTTTTATTACATGAATTACTGTAAAACCATTGCAAAGTTCATTTTCATTTGAAATTGACATGATAAGTTTCTGTACACATAAACGTATCGATTAAGAAGATTACGCATTTATATAGCATCGTTACTTCATTGTTTTCTAGATAAAACTGGTAAACAACCGGAATACAATTAACTATCGTTTTGCTTACGTCGTTATTACATTTTTCGTTTGCAGATCGCAGCGAAACCAATACATTCCCTTGTTATACGTTCTTAAATTCGTTGACTATTACCGAAATAAGTAACACATAAATATGTATTATTTCAATTGGAAAGGTATTTATTTAAGTCACGAGAAGGTCATGTTAAACAATCATGTAATTTCATGCGATCTTTATAACCAAGACTCAATGTGGCATGCATGTGTATCTAACGCAACTATGGACATTGAAACATGTGTGCTAAAATATTAATCGAATAGCTAAATCAACCATAAAAAAGAGTGTCATTGTCACAACGATGCGCGCATCAATTTATTTTGTTCATTAAAAGATTCTACAAGTCTAAACTTATTTGAATTATTATTAATATAATTGTTTACTTTCGCTTTTTAAATTGACCTTGACTTTGCGTTTCGTTATACAAAGTCATTTTTGTAAGTTATTTGGAAAAAAAACAAACTACATCTGCCCTCAAATCGTGATGTTGGCATTGGACCAACGGATCTGGTTTTTGAGCGTGACGCATCATGCATAATCGTAATCACTTTTGCCTAATTATTTGAAAATACATCCATGCTTAACTAATATGCACTATACACAGTGTTCAGTACTTTTTCAATTACTTTGAGCTTTGACCGTTGATATTATGTTGTGACCTTGACCTTTAACCTAAGAACCGGGTGCGCGCACTATTCAACCTGAAGATGCATACAACTTAGGTTAAGTTATTTTAAAATGCATATAGTTGACCTTTGATCTTGAATTGTGACCTTTGAACGTGGCAATTTTCCGCAGCAATCTGTCGTATTAAGGTGATCAGTTACTCAACAACTCATAATGCTCCACATGAAGTTTTATGGACTAATTTCCACAATTTGACCTGTGACTTGAATTTAAACTTTGAACATGAGCCTTAAGACCTTGCTTTTGTATACGCCGCCTGATCATGATGATGACTTCTGTCAAATAATTTCAATATCAATCCGTGCTTTACAAAGTTATTTTCCGGACAAATAAGTATTGCCAACATGACCCCTTTAAACTTTTCGGCATGTTATAAATAACGCTATTTGGAAAACAATCTCAACGACTGTGGCATTGCCTAACAATGGTTAACACAATTCCTTAACAGGACTAGGCAAATAATGTTCACTGACAAGTCATTGTTTCGCTTGATTAACTTAACATATTACATAAATATAATTTTGCTTTCTATACTTCGTTTAGGAATAATGGTGCTATGAAAATTATAAACAATATTAAACCAAACAAAAAATACAAATCTGCTTTGCGCAGCGCAACGGTGAATTGTATTCACGTTAAAACGTTCCTTTAAGACGTAACTAATACTTTTGCTCTGCGGTTCTAATTTCACAAATTTATTGAAATACTTGTAAAACACGCAGCAATACTACCATCATAGCTTATTACACATAGTTTCGATAATAAAACGATTACATTCATTCTCGAAAAATAACCAAACTATCACATATAAAAATTCAGACCTGATTGACACGATAATGTTTTATTCGTCATAATCGTTTAGTGCATTGACTAAATTTGTCTACGCATGGGGACTAGCGGCGAGATATTGGTAAGAAGACGGCTGGTCGGCGTTAAGTGAGTTCGTCGACCTTATTAAATTGCTGTTATCCAGAACTATAACATCATCCAGCTTTATAATATCTGAAAATATAGTGATGATTTATTTCATAAGGGCTTACCAGTTTTAAAATATAACCAAAGAATAATCTTGTCTTTACATAATTTGAATGAATGCACGTATGTTATTGTCAATTCATATGTTGCATAGAGCTGTAACTATTACCTGTTAAATTCTTATAACAGAATACATCAATTGTCCTTCTTTATTGATGCTTGCATAGTCTTTTAATTAAGTGTATATACAACACACTTGCTGCTAATTACAGTATCAACATGTTTCAAAAACATATTTAACCAAAAGTATTCAAGGACAAAGAGTGATGGTTTTGCTTTAACTTGCTTAAATGGCTTGTGAAAATAACTTTTTGCGAGTTATTTGATACGAAACTCGCAAACATGTCCTGGTGTCCAACAAGTTAAAATCAAGCCCTGCTGTTTCAACATGGTATCTTAATAATTGCAAAACATCGTGAGTCAGCACGCAGGAGAGCGTTTGTGGTTCGTGTTAAACCATTCAGGTGCATTCTACTCAGATAACATGCTCAAATAGAGGCGATGTAGATTTCTGTGCTGATACGTTAATGTGCGTAACATTAGTTATAGCCTTGTTATAGTATTTTGTTTCCTGTTTGCATTTAGTTGAAACCATTTGCTCAGTAGCTAAAATTGTATCTTAATTGTCTATAGGCACTTTTACGAACGCACTGATGCTTAAGATAACATTGAACAAACGCCATGTGAATGGAGGATTAGGCTAGTTAAATACAATACCTTTTGGACGTAATACCACTGCAGCGTGATGGTAAACATGACTTCCCTAAATGGGAGTTTTCTAAAGTGCTATCAAAGTGCTAATCACATTATCAATTGCGATCCATGTTATGCTTTTCAATACATAGCGTGTCGTTTTTAATGTCGTGAAGGTACAGAAAGATGAAATAGCGCAAGCTTTATACAGCAAAAAATTAAGCAAAATGAAAAAAGAACAATGTTTAATGATCTAATTCACAGATTGACTATAATGCAATACTAAAATACGAGAACGTTTTTTTCTACTGGAGATAAATAAAGCGTTTTATCCAACATATACGCGAAATGAAAATAGATGTTTGTTGATAAGTTATCGTCATTTGAAAATGATAGATGTAAAGAGTATATTCCAGTTAAATAACGCTAATATGATACACTTTGCGGGACATTTATCATGATCCATTTTGTTAGTCAGAATTGTGAATATTGCAACTGGATTTGCTTCTTTTCTACACTAGCAACTAGATCTGTTTGACCGTAGATAAAAATAAATTATCCAAACAGCTCTCAAACAGGAGTTTGCGGAAAAGATTTAATAGAAAGCCCTGCGTATCTTTTGGAAAATATGTCCATCAGTCTCTTGAAATTGTTTATATGTACTATTATCCCTCTGTCTTGGAACACATCTGAATGTTTATCAAACAAACCTGTGACAACTGTACAATGTATTTGACAGAAAAGTTCATATACAATGTAGATGGGTTTACATATGTTACTTGTACATCTCTCTAGGGATACACATAAAGCTTCAAATATGCCATTTTCATGAAGTGTTCATGACTACAACACACTGTTTAAGATACCATGAACTCAGCCATTCAAGTGACAAATTGCTTTTTTGATATGGATCAAAACTCTTGCTTAAGTAATGTGTTGTTCATTCAGTCTCAGCAATGATAATCTTCATACAAAAGGCTTTAAAGTTATGAACTATTGACATGATTATCAGCCATCAAACATGAAATGACTGCTCAATAGCTCTAGCAAGAGAATACATGCATAACCGATTGTGTGAATTGACAAGGCATTCGTCCCCATCTTGTGGTTTACGACATATTGTAGTTTGATAGTTTCTTATGAAACATAGAGATAATCGGTGTGTGCTTGACATAGGGCTAAATAAATATCCGCTTTCAATGCTCAAAGGACGAATGTTAAGATTGGTGCAAACAAATAAATCAAGACAAGTGAATTCGTCAAATAAATTAATTTAATGTGCAACAATGTTATTAGTAGGACAACTACAGTTTGTTGTGTTAATAAAATTCGTCGCCAATATGTGTTTACATGAAAGATTTTTGTGGCAACCACATACAGACAGAGCACGTTGTACATTGTGTTGAATACATAGTTGAGTGTCAGTAGGAACAATTAATAACAACGACATAGAAGTTTCCAACACAAATTCGGTTACATAATTGTCTTATTTAGACATCAATTAGTATTTGATGGATTGAATTGGTGTGAATATAAGCTATGATTAATTCAACATGTCTACTCTTGCTATGAATACGATCACCTTTCGGCAACCTTTGGGCGAATTATAAACTGTGCAGGTGCGCGCAACAAAACTCGTTAACTCTTATATTGAAAAAATCTTCCTTATACATCGTCCGAAAGCTCTTAGATTACTAGTAGTTGAGAAGTGACACATGTGGACACGTTGTGGATCGTAGTAATACCCACATTCGAACATAAACTGGTAAGATGTGTATACATACTTTTATTTGATTAAAACACGTTTATTAATTCATGCGTTGTCTCTTGCGGAAAAAAGAGTTTTTATTAAACTTTAAGTAGTTATAACAGCAAGTTTCACATTGCGTACACGTTATGGGTGTAACTATCACTAATGAATGAATGGTATTTTTATATGTTCACTGTGAGATATGAAAAGGAAATGTTACAAAATTGATAATTAATTAATATTCTTTTTAATTGTATATTCAACTAGGAATTATTTTGAATAGTTTACAATACCCACGATCAAAAGATTTCTAATTCGCCTCTTATTACAGGGTCAACCATCTACCAGTTTTGTATTTTAACGTATCCAAATATAGGGCTGTTGATTTTATAAGAACATCTGTTTCATGACAACCATTCAAGTCTACTTACCCATTTATCATTACTAGTATTATTCGCGGTAACACCAGTGGTCAACAAATGTTTGAAACAGTCTATTTTCCTGTAAAATCGGAAACTTCATAGTTAAAATAACTTTGTTAATCTAAATGAAAAATTTGTCAGCACAAATAAGACATTTTACTAAATTGTACATGTCTTTACATCAAAAGAAAGGCAAAATAATGTACACATCAGAATGTTCCTGAGTAGCAGGCCATTTCTAGTAAAACCCTTGCAATCCTGATATGTTCATATTTTTCCGATCAACATGTTAAGTCATTCGTTTGACCGGAGAATGCTAAACTTTTCATATAATATTGATGTGCATCATTAAATGAATCTTCTTTTGAACTGATATCTACCTACAGCAACAAACAGTTTGAAAATGAATATTTAAAAAAGGGCATTCACACAACGTGTGTGGCAAGGTTTGATAAATTGTATGTATTGTTTCTAAACAGAATCTCAAATAACACGCATTTTGAACAAAATAAAAAATCATCTATGAGATTTATAAAAAAACAAACTTTGTTTTATCAGATATATTTCAAAAAATTTATTATGGTGCCCGAATCTTCAAGAATTGAGGTGAGTAAAGAACTCTTACATTTGTAAACATAAAAGTCGCATAATTTAGAAATGGCATGAGAACGAAGTGAATATGGTTAGCTGAGTTGGTCAAATATGTACGGCGTCCGTCGTGTGTCATCAACTTTTAGCTCGTTAAACATCTAAAGGCCACATGTTTCATCTTCATGCAACATGGTCAAAAATTTTATCTTAACAATATCTAGACCATGGTCGACCACCTGGGTTACCTGCATACAAACAACTAGGCCATCAGGTCAAATCTCTATGTTACATAAACTGTAAACGTTCACGTTGTGCAAACAGAATGCATTTTTTGATACATTGAAATTTAATTGACTGGGTGGTACAAAAAATGTTTGCCGTATTTAATTATGTAAAACTCTTTATTTTTTCAAAGAAACTACCATTAGCGCATAAAATGAGTAAGCGTTGTTTGTAGCTGGGGATTTTGGGGATTTTCCAAAGCCCATCGCGTTCAAAGAACAAGTATTTCATGTCTAACGCTTGTTATCGTTTTATCATTATAGTTTTTATTTAACTTCTGTTATAAAACTTTGTAATGTATTTTATCCACCAAGGATTTTAAATTGATCAATTTGTTGTGTAGATTCATGTTCTGTTGTGCATGAGATTCAACAATTTACGTAATATTTATCAAAAGCGTTTTGTCTAACAAATGTCACTTGTTCATATTTTAATTTGTCAGTATTTACGATTCTTGTTTGCGTAGAGAAAAACGTCTTAACGAGGTGTCAAAACCTGTTTTCAGAACGATTACTGAAGATCCGTATTTCAGTATGTTTCTTTATTAATAAATTGATGTTTTTATTAATATCCTCGCATAATATTGGTCGGACGAACGAACAGTCGCCTACGTGTCCGCCTGTCATTCCTGTGTTTGTAATGGATATTTGTTTTTCTTTTATTATTTCATTGAAACTTTGTGGAAATCTCCATTGCTATTGAACGTTTTTTGGGTGAATAATTATAGTGATTATGTGTGTCCGTATATAAACAATTATCTATAAACATTAATTTATTATTGATTTCATTTATAATATCCGCTCTATAGAGAATAACAAATCTTGTTTGTCGAAATTTCAAGTTTGGGTTTCGTCAGCCTGTGTTATGCTTAGGATTGTTGGCATCTATCGTTTACTCAACTTCAATATATTTTCCTCAGCATATAACTAAAGTTGTTCATAAAGAAAAACAAGTATTATCAGCGTTACATTGTATTCAAAGATATATTTATTTTCAAACAAAACCATACTGCAGCCCTGTGATATTTTGATAAAATTGTTCACTCTCGCTCGAAATGCTTAAGTATAATATAAATTGTTATAAACAAAACAAGAGATTGCCAAGCAATATAGTCCCCTACCGGTAAAACTCCACCATTGTCAGTATTTTTTAAATATTTTTTTATATTTGTTGCCATAGCAACAAGAATTATTGACGTTGGAACAAAATGAAATGACGTGCATAATCTCCATATTGCCATCCATCCATGTTTCAAGTTTCATGAACAAATATGAAGAACTTTTTAAGTTATCGCAGGATCCAGAAAAGTGTGACAGACTAACTGACTGACAGACAGACTCACGGACACACAGATCGCAAACCATAAGTCCCCTCCGGTTTCAGCGGTAGGGGACAAAAAGCATTTGTTTCAATAGGAACAAGTCCAAACATGGAAACAGATTAGGGTGATTTTGACTTGGCTCTGCACCTGTCATCAACGTGGTAGCCGCATCTAAGTTACTCGCTGAAATCCGCGGCAAGTCTGGCCCATCGGTCAGCTTTTGTAAGGCAGTCATATGATGTCAACATTCCCGCATAGTTTTGACTGGTTCGAGGTATATCTCGTGACAAATATGAGCCCCCATTTCACATCGATATATAATGGTTGATTCAAATATTATTTTTCTTATACATGTTGATTTATTTAATCCTTATTTCCATGGAGAGTAAGTTGGTTCCTTTTTCCTAGTTCCTTATTCCTTATTCGAATAAGGAATAAGGAACTGTTGCGTATTCCTTATTGAAGCTTAACATATTTGATATAGGGTTTTAAAGAAAAATAATGCATACACTTCTGAAGTAAATCAAAGCAATTTTTTTATTCGAGAAGTGCACTCATGTTCATGAAATTACATAAAGCTTTAAACAACAAATTCTCACAGGTCTGTAACTTTTTTACACGTGAATTTGATGGCTACCGTTAAAACATAACCACTACTAGGAGTTCGATCCGAATAATTCATTGTCCAACTGGCAGGACATCGAACCTTTGCAAAGGTGTTTGCTACACACGTCCAGATAGTCTGGTCCAAGCGTTCAGAAGTAGACTGTGCAAATTCAAAACTTCGATTTTTGTTCTTGTTTTTCTCATTTCAATGTGAACATTATTTAAATACGTTATTCGCCTTCAGTAAAATATATTCTGGCTAAAGTGTTAATATCCAACAAACTTCTATACCTAGACTCCACACTTTTACCAAATTCATAGCTAAATCTTAAGTATATTTTAATGACGGAACAATCTCATTATAATGTTAAATTGCCTGACAACACAAATCTTACGCAACACTATGATTATCTTGTCCATATTTTCGAATGTTGCTCAAACGGTTTAACTACAAATTAGAAATATATATTATGTATTAATGTTTGTGTGTAATTGTAAACAAATTACATGCTTTTTCAAGTGTTCTTAATATAAAGTACAAAGAAATAAGTATTTACTAAATTGGTATCATGGTAATAAACATTTAAAATGTAGGAATTTCATGAGCACTGTAACAAAAACTGGGTACGGTAAGTTATGTTATACACATTCCATCTTTATATGTGTTAACTTAAATTGAAATAATACTAGAATTATATGAGAAAATCCACTTATATTACGCAACAATTTATATAAATGTATTCTGATAGTTTATTTCTCTTTTTCAAAGGTCGCCGTGGTGTAATGGATATGGTGTCCGCCTAGCGACCGGGAGGTCACGGGTTCGATCCCCACCATGGGAGCGTTCTTTAGATCTCCCACAAAGACACCAAGTACTGGTTCTAGGCCCAGGAAACGGACTCGAGAGCATTTATATAAGCCTTAGGCTTTCGATGCAATCGAGCTTAAATAAATAGGTTTAAACTAAATTGTGTATGTTTAATATTGGTTCTCAACTCTATTAGACACGATTTTGTATAACATTGTATTATCGGCCGTTGTCCGTGATTGACAATAAACTTAATTTCCGTTCTGTTCGTTATTTTTGTGTTATCTGTAAAACTTATACGCTTGCATTATTTTAAGCAAGAACATATTCCAACATCAAAATACACTATATGGACATACACAGCACTCGTAAGATATCTGCCACATTTCGCATCGTAGTTACCTGGCTGCTTATTTCGACGTTCCCTAACATTTATTTCGAGGTCCTTTGTTATCTTAGTTTAGTAGAGCAATAATTATGTATTTTGAGAATGCTCATCTTAACAACACGCGGGTATAATAAAAGGATAAAACTCGCGACATCCCAATCTCTTCCAAGTCGTACACTATCTATTCATAGAATCATTGCCACTGCTTTATGGGTGCCAGTAGTCGTGTTGGATATGGAAAACAAAGACAGTCGATTTAGCTCAGTGAATGGAGCGTTAGATTCTCGCTGCTACAGTTTAGTCCAAATCCAAATACTTGAAAGCCGAAGGTGTTAACAGAATATTTTTTAATGAAGACCGATAATTTCTCCTATTTCCGAATGGATGGTTTATGGTTTTACATATCGAGCAGCTGAAGGTGAACTATTGAATACCTCTATTCACACAACATACCATGCAGATGTCTATGAAAGTTACAGTTAGAACACATAGATGGTCCGTAATATGGTCTTGGAATCGTTGTCAATCTACCTAATCCGGACATTTCGAGATTTTGGAAAACATCACTTATATGATGGTTTAAACTAAGCTGACTAAGCCCATTTGGAACCAGACGATAATCACGGTCTATATCAAATTATATACTTACTTAACTAAAACGAAACATTTGGTGCATTAAATGAGTGACTTTTAGTTTAAACCTATTTATTTTAGCTCGATTGCATAGAAAGCCTACGACTTAGTTGAAACGCTCTCGAGACTGTTTCCTGGGACTACCGGAAAAACCAGTACTTGGTGTCTATGGGGGAAATCTATAGAACGCTCCCACCGTGGGGATCAAACCCGTGACCTCCCGATCGCTAGGCGTACAACATATCCACTACACCGCTGAGTGACCTTTTTTTTCATGTAGATTATACGTTGCTCTTTGCAAATTGGATTATACGTTGGTTTATTTTGAAAATTGGATTATACGTTGGTTTCTTTGCACATTGTGGAGGTAAGGATTCAATGACGTACAACAAAGCACTTAGCGGCTACTCGCTCAATATTGAACCTGCTTCTAAACACTAACACGAAAACTCGCAATATCATATTGTGCTAAACATCGTTAAATCATGTGTCTGGTAAGAGGCGAATCATAATGTTCGATGCATCTGGAACGAACTTTTCAATATGGACCTTGCTTTTGGACATAGGATTATTGTTTAGGTATTCGCTGATGTACATTATCCTTTTAAAACACAATTATTGTTTATGTGTGTATATTTTGTTCATTATTGTGACCGAAACATCTCAATAATGTGACATGCCACTCATCGTCTACAGTTTACTATAAATTTGATAAAATTACAATATGCATTTATTAAATTATTATTTGAACCATATGGTAATTATAATACTCAAGTTATTTTTCATTCCCAGTCGGAATCTAATTGCCACAGTATGGACATAGGAAAAAGTTGTGTAAGCCAAGTTTGGAGAGCAATCGCACCCGTATTGAATGTTCCTGACAGTGTATGAGATACCCGAACTCTCTGCACATGTTTTTCCCTTGAGCATTTTGCACCAAATGTGGGTCTTTTACGTTACCTTGGATCAACGCATCACGAAAAACCCTCGCGTTAGATTTGACTAGGAGAAATTTGGTATACTCCCCCATGCCACTAGTAAATTATGACACGTTCTATCAGTGCATCAAGCACAAATACATATTTGACATACCTACATATTTTAACCGGAATGAATGTCTGGGTAAGAGCTTGGTAAATCATGTGTAAGTCAGGATAACTTAGTCGGGAGGGTACTCGGCCTGACAGCGAGATAACCCGGGATCGAGTGCTGGAATCTGCACACAATTTTATCGCCCTGTTACAAATAGTTCACAGAAATTTATACCACCCATCCATCATTTTTGGCGCGTGTTCGTAGGAGAAATACATCTAAAGGATGCTCATTTTTGCATCACATCAGATTTTAACTTAAATACGATATTATGACATCAATATATAAGTCATAACCATTTATTGCGATATTGGACAAATTCACGGAAAAACATGAGATCAAATGAAATGTGGGCTCATTTTAATGTATATGGTATGTTGTTTGATCAATTATGTTATATTTTTTCCTACGAGAACCGGTTGTTTTCGGGAAGCATATTACCAATGCTCACGCAGAAGTGTATGTTTTTACATGATAACAATGCACAAAATCCGGTGTTACTGGCGACCGTATTGACTCATCAAGAGATCACGTGATCGCAACATGGCGTTGTTTGCGAATTTTATTTTCATTTGTTACTTGATTGCACATTTCGCTTAAAACATAACTCAGCAATGAACGGGACACGGTATTTTATCAACAACATACCGATATTGTGCAAAAAAACAGTGAGTTATTTATACCTCACACAGAAACAAACAAGCTGTAGCAATAACCAATGATTTTGAAAATTGACATAAACCCAGTAAAATTTTACATTTTCTGATAGATATTAGTAAACCATTTCCAAATATATATGGTTTGTCTATCTTACATTGTCTAAAGTAATGTTAATGAATGCGGAAACATTGAAAAATCCCTTGTGTAAAAATTGTCAATTTTCATTTTTTTCAAAATACTCAACCTGGGTGTATAATTTGTTTAAAATAATGATTTAAGAACACATTTTTTATCCAAACTTTTAATAATTCATTACAGATACATTTCAGCTATGTTAGATGTCCTTGCAATTGGATGGTCCGGCAGGATTCTGGTCTGAAACACGTTACCCCCCACCAACGCAGGACCCAAAAATTCCTGAAATAGACGATAAAAAGTTGATTTTTCTAAATTGCAAATTTGCATGTGATTCAATATCACAGTTGAAATTATGTACAACAAAACAAGAATAAATGTTGAAAAAATAAAAACTTATTTGGTTAGTATAAAAAAAAAAAACATTATCCAAAACATGTACAACTGCCCCACCCACCCAATACAAATGTGATACAACCTGGTATTTAAGAAAATTTTCAAAGTAATATTATTTCTCTTAAACAAAATTGTATTTATGAACTGGCAGTTAAATTGAACAGGAAAAACACTTACGGTTGAATATGCAGCCAGTAAGCTGAATTCTTATCCAGAATTATGATATGTCGGTTGATTAGGAATGGCAGCACCAGGAATTCTGAAAGATCGACAATGCATTGCTATATTAAATCTTACATACTTTTGTAAGATGAAACAGAAACACTATTTGTTAGAATAGTTTAACACACACCTATTCAAAAAAAGTAAACATATAATAAAATAATTAAAAAAATATTATAATAATTACTGTAAGAAGTTTCGAACTCATAATATGCGAATGTATGTAACAGCTCAATATCTTTAAACAACTTCTTGAATTTAGTAAATAATTGTCGATACATTAATTAAGAGCTTGTTTTCTTCATGAAAGGAACTCCAAAGATGCTGAAATATAATAGTGCACTGCATGCAAATATTAATTAAGTGATACTGACAAACTGAAAGAACAGAACATTTAACCGAAAATGTTTTCTACAAGCTTTTACTGATTCAATGTTTTTTTTTCAAAGTTTGCTATAAAAATCATGCTGAGATCAAAATTAGCCAATTGTAAGGGCAATTAAAATTTCATCTTTTAATGTAGCACCATATGATAAAATAACTGGAATTCCTTTGCCAAATGAAGTAACTTCCAATTTAATTTTAATAGTAATATTAAAATTAATAATAAGATGCAGTCACACATACTGTTTGTAAAAAAAGGCTGTTGAACAACTGGTCTTTCACTGGAATATTCCTGTCAACCAAAAGGTGAAGGTGGTTGTGTCTCCTCAGAGTCCGATATCTATGCAAATGCATAGAAATAAACATATTTTTGTCATCATACTTACAAATTACATTTCCGACAATAATATTATTTCTTACAGTAGGGGCCTATGTATATTCTGTATTATTAAATAATTAAGTTTAAATTCAGGATATAATTGTTAACCATCAAATTCAATGTCTTCAACATGCAACTGCTTAAAATGTTACTTATCACAATGTAACTGTGCTCATGTATTTGTGAACTTCCATCATAATCACTGTCAAATAGATCTTTGTCAGTCATGTTCTCTATAAAAAAAAAAATAAATAAAATAAAATTTCAATACCGGTATGCACAAACCCTGCGACACATAATAACAGAGTCTTAGCATTGCATTCTCAATTTTGCAAAGATTAATTCTAGAACCTAACCTTTATATATAATAATATCCATTAATTTTTTGTATATTAATCATGTAAATGAAATAAGAACTGATATTAATTATAGCAGTTTTAATACGTAAACAAAACTAATAATGAGATGGTGTGTGAAATATAATGCTCCCTAAATGTATAATCAACTTAAAACTAATAACGTAACTTAGCTTTTAAGTTTATGATTATGATCAATCACAGAAGTTACATTTTACATTTGTTACAAATGAAGACAAGTCCGGTACGACATGGCGCGGGTACGATCTGGAACAGATTTTCTTTGACATATTTAACACAATAATTTAGGTGATTTAAGTAAATTCATACCTGCATCGATACCAGATGAGACGATTTCTCTTCCTGCTAAACAAATACTGTGTTTATCGTACCGATATCCGTAAAACCGCTCAAAAGATCGCTCCCGAATTCACCGTAACAACAATGTAATAATTCCGCGGAAAGGGGAGTAACTCTACTGAACAGGTATAGTGGTGTTGGAAATAAATAAATATATATTATTTCACGCGCATATACCTGATTCAAATGGTTAGGATTTATTAAAAAACACAATAATTAATTTATTAAAAGCTAAATTTCAAGTGAATCTGCCTTCTTTCTGCAAAATATTAGCCATCGAATTTTTTACTTTCACTTTTGAGCAATGATTTTTTCTTTTCCGGTCATGGCAAGGTCAGATACCGCTTATTTGGACATATCTCCTCCCACATATGCAAATTTTTCATTTGGATTACTTCTTTTATGCTGGTAGTGAAGCGTTAAAAACACCCCACATTTTTCGGTCAACTTTTTGCCTGAACACCGATTGCGCAATAATTTGCATAGCAGGTGCGTGGTTATTGCTACAAGCTGTTGCATAAGTTCAAATAAAACTTAAAGGAAACTAGTTCTGGCTACCATACATTTAAATGTCGCTTTTTATGATTTTTGACTGGCGAGACTTTATAGTTATGGACCACCCCATTAGGAAAGTCAACCAGATATTCCCGAAAAGTTGACAGTTAACAGAGACCGCTCCAAAACAGCTTTTAAATGCAGTTATTGGCCCAAATCAACCACTTTATCGGAAAGACTGACATTTTTCACATTTAACTGATATATTCTTTCACAAAATACTATCTTAAACATTTAAAATTTATCTATTCTGCTTTTACATATCGAAAAAAACAGCGATGTGACAAACTTTCTTGAAATGCGAATCACCCGAGATTTCACGGTCATATGACGTTATTTCTATTTTTAGTAACATACCATTAGTCCATATAAACGGACTGCCAGAGCCTTTGATAATTTTTGGCTATGGCGGTTCTGGCAGTCCATATGCACCCCTTCATAAACATGGGTGCAGTTCAGCGCTGAGAATCCGTGCGCTTCACTAAACAAACGTCGTTCGAGACAAAATGAGGAAATTAATGAATAAACTTCATAAACATGTTAAATTTACCTGAATGGCAACCTACAGATGTTATCCTTTGCATGCATCCTATAAAAACACGACGATGTTTCAACACACTTTCCTCGCTGACATTTTTTATGTTTAAATTTGAAACAGTGTATTCTGTATCGAATAACACATCGTTATCGTCTTTGTAGGCTCCAACACATAACCCGACATGCAAAATATTGGTGTACTGCGACCTAACCAATATTGAGACAATTTTCCAATATGGTGGCACACTACAGTTTTTTTAGTCTCGGCCAATCGCGTACACAAGCAGGAGCGAACCAATGTCTGGAAACTGGTCACCTCGCAAATCTGAAAATAAACCAAGCACATTGCCAGAATGGTTGAGGCTGTGCCTTCTGAAAAATCAGTAACATTCAAATCAAATGAGTTGGGGCAAAATGTTTTAGTATTGATTATTTCAAATCAAAACATCAGAATTATGTGTGTTTCCGAGCCTTTTTAAGCCAGTTTCAACAACAAACTGCCACTTTCCTGCAGAAGCAAGGTGCCTGGAAACCATGTTTTTACATTGGTAACTTACCAAGTACTAAACAGCAATGGAGAAAATTGGGGGTCAAAGGATTAGATTTTTTGTAATAGTTCAATGTCCGTACGCCCTTTCAAATTTCCAACAGAAATACTGACCGGAGCCAGCATTACACCTGTTTTCGAATTGCATTAATTCTACTTCCTGTATGCAGCTATAGTTAAAATACCAATGTTTTGGTAACTTACAAACATCCAAGAAAAATCACCACAACTCAAACCTGACATTCATTATTATTAAGACACTCAAAATGGTGCTTACTTGAGCAATGTTCTCTTTATTTAGAAATTTGACCGGGGCCAATTCGCATTGGTGGCTAAAAAGTGTGGTGTGCAGCCTTAAGGGCAAGCAAAGTCTTAGAACTGCAAAATATGGACTTGTTTTCTTGAAATTTGGACAAAAACAAGCAAATATAATACATTTTTGACCAAGTCTGAAGGCTTGTTTGTTATTTATAAAGCGTTTAATCCGACCCCTGTTTTCCCTTTTTTTTCTATGCCATTTTCAGGGTCATTGTAGAAGTCATGGTAGTGAAAAGCTACCTCACAGAAACATATTGCAACAATTAAATGAAGTCTTAATCACATTGAGATGACAAATGGTAGTGCAGGTGACTTGGTCAGCCTTTAAATCATAACTTTATCAAAGAAGCAACACAAAAACACGCAGTTTTGGGCCAATAAATACTTGGCATTGCTTAGATTTTTACAGCTCTCACAACAAATGCACATGTTTTTGCTTAAAGTAATAAAAATATAAATAAATTGCATGCTTAGCATGATCTTGAAAGGCAAGTTAAGCATTTGTACCTTTACTCTGTTGTAAAAACACACCATTTAAGGCCCCTGTGAAGTAATCCCTTAAACAGGCCCATGCAAGGGAGATAACCCAATCATAGCATAAATAATTGGGGCTGACATATTGAGGAAATACCCCTGATATGACACTAATGATTGCCTAAAAATTGACATCTGAGATAAATATTAACCCATATTTCTTGGAAACAGAAAAAGTAAAACTTCTAGTAAGCTCAGATCATTGTTAAAAGGCATACAACAATGTGAGGCACTTGCAAGAGTCACTTCTTCACAATAACTTTTTATTTGCTTATATATATCATCAGTTGAATTGCGCACAATGGCGAAAAGTAAGTTATGGCGCAGTTATAGATTAAACAAAGCACGCAGGACATTTCGGTATAGACCAGGAAACACATTCCGACAAACATGCCAACATTTACCTAGCCCACTGAAGATGTCGTTTTACCTTCAGTAACTGCAACGGAGTGTCTTTCCGCTGACAAGGCTGTTGACGTAATTTAGTTCTTCTCCAGGGACTATCTTGCCTTACAAGCAAACGACTAAAACCTGAAATAAATGACATTCCACACTGATTTCAATGCGAAAGCATGCACAATGTTAACATGGAAACAATGTTAACAAGATTGTTACCAGGCGATAGGTCCTTAACCGTACTAAATTCTGCCCAAACGGCCATTTTGAATCATTGCTTTGATTGGATTCTTATATTGTTTGCTATAATTTTTGTCATTATATGAATATAAAGCCCTTCTTCACCACAGAGTAGTAAGTTGTCCATACCGGCTACAAATTGAGCACATTCTTCATACAGAACTGTTTGAGAATTGCAGAAACCAGTAAACATGATTCCGAATTACCTCCCTTGATTTACGAACAGTATTGGTCATACAATAGTGTTATGGGCAAACACTCTGTTAAAAAACAAAACCTTAGGAATATATAATTAAGCAAAAGCATGTTTCATGGGTGTTTGATCATTTTGGAAATTTGTCGTTTTACCTTAAGGTGGCAAACTACAGTTTTTTTAGTCTCGGCCAATCGCGTACACAAGCAGGAGCGAACCAATGTCTGGAAACTGGTCACCTCGCAAATCTGAAAATAAACCAAGCACATTGCCAGAATGGTTGAGGCTGTGCCTTCTGAAAAATCAGTAACATTCAAATCAAATGAGTTGGGGCAAAATGTTTTAGTATTGATTATTTCAAATCAAAACATCAGAATTATGTGTGTTTTCGAGCCTTTTTAAGCCAGTTTCAACAACAAACTGCCACTTTCCTGCAGAAGCAAGGTGCCTGGAAACCATGTTTTTACATTGGTAACTTACCAAGTACTAAACAGCAATGGAGAAAATTGGGGGTCAAAGGATTAGATTTTTTGTAATAGTTCAATGTCCGTACGCCCTTTCAAATTTCCAACAGAAATACTGACCGGAGCCAGCATTACACCTGTTTTCGAATTGCATTAATTCTACTTCCTGTATGCAGCTATAGTTAAAATACCAATGTTTTGGTAACTTACAAACATCCAAGAAAAATCACCACAACTCAAACCTGACATTCATTATTATTAAGACACTCAAAATGGTGCTTACTTGAGCAATGTTCTCTTTATTTAGAAATTTGACCGGGGCCAATTCGCATTGGTGGCTAAAAAGTGTGGTGTGCAGCCTTAAGGGCAAGCAAAGTCTTAGAACTGCAAAATATGGACTTGTTTTCTTGAAATTTGGACAAAAACAAGCAAATATAATACATTTTTGACCAAGTCTGAAGGCTTGTTTGTTATTTATAAAGCGTTTAATCCGACCCCTGTTTTCCCTTTTTTTTCTATGCCATTTTCAGGGTCATTGTAGAAGTCATGGTAGTGAAAAGCTACCTCACAGAAACATATTGCAACAATTAAATGAAGTCTTAATCACATTGAGATGACAAATGGTAGTGCAGGTGACTTGGTCAGCCTTTAAATCATAACTTTATCAAAGAAGCAACACAAAAACACGCAGTTTTGGGCCAATAAATACTTGGCATTGCTTAGATTTTTACAGCTCTCACAACAAATGCACATGTTTTTGCTTAAAGTAATAAAAATATAAATAAATTGCATGCTTAGCATGATCTTGAAAGGCAAGTTAAGCATTTGTACCTTTAATCTGTTGTAAAAACACACCATTTAAGGCCCCTGTGAAGTAATCCCTTAAACAGGCCCATGCAAGGGAGATAACCCAATCATAGCATAAATAATTGGGGCTGACATATTGAGGAAATACCCCTGATATGACACTAATGATTGCCTAAAAATTGACATCTGAGATAAATATTAACCCATATTTCTTGGAAACAGAAAAAGTAAAACTTCTAGTAAGCTCAGATCATTGTTAAAAGGCATACAACAATGTGAGGCACTTGCAAGAGTCACTTCTTCACAATAACTTTTTATTTGCTTATATATATCATCAGTTGAATTGCGCACAATGGCGAAAAGTAAGTTATGGCGCAGTTATAGATTAAACAAAGCACGCAGGACATTTCGGTATAGACCAGGAAACACATTCCGACAAACATGCCAACATTTACCTAGCCCACTGACGATGTCGTTTTACCTTCAGTAACTGCAACGGAGTGTCTTTCCGCTGACAAGGCTGTTGACGTAATTTAGTTCTTCTCCAGGGACTATCTTGCCTTACAAGCAAACGACTAAAACCTGAAATAAATGACATTCCACACTGATTTCAATGCGAAAGCATGCACAATGTTAACATGGAAACAATGTTAACAAGATTGTTACCAGGCGATAGGTCCTTAACCGTACTAAATTCTGCCCAAACGGCCATTTTGAATCATTGCTTTGATTGGATTCTTATATTGTTTGCTATAATTTTTGTCATTATATGAATATAAAGCCCTTCTTCACCACAGAGTAGTAAGTTGTCCATACCGGCTACAAATTGAGCACATTCTTCATACAGAACTGTTTGAGAATTGCAGAAACCAGTAAACATGATTCCGAATTACCTCCCTTGATTTACGAACAGTATTGGTCATACAATAGTGTTATGGGCAAACACTCTGTTAAAAAACAAAACCTTAGGAATATATAATTAAGCAAAAGCATGTTTCATGGGTGTTTGATCATTTTGGAAATTTGTCGTTTTACCTTAAGGGCAAGCAAAGTCTTAGAACTGCAAAATATGGACTTGTTTTCTTGAAATTTGGACAAAAACAAGCAAATATAATACATTTTTGACCAAGTCTGAAGGCTTGTTTGTTATTTATAAAGCGTTTAATCCGACCCCTGTTTTCCCTTTTTTTTCTATGCCATTTTCAGGGTCATTGTAGAAGTCATGGTAGTGAAAAGCTACCTCACAGAAACATATTGCAACAATTAAATGAAGTCTTAATCACATTGAGATGACAAATGGTAGTGCAGGTGACTTGGTCAGCCTTTAAATCATAACTTTATCAAAGAAGCAACACAAAAACACGCAGTTTTGGGCCAATAAATACTTGGCATTGCTTAGATTTTTACAGCTCTCACAACAAATGCACATGTTTTTGCTTAAAGTAATAAAAATATAAATAAATTGCATGCTTAGCATGATCTTGAAAGGCAAGTTAAGCATTTGTACCTTTAATCTGTTGTAAAAACACACCATTTAAGGCCCCTGTGAAGTAATCCCTTAAACAGGCCCATGCAAGGGAGATAACCCAATCATAGCATAAATAATTGGGGCTGACATATTGAGGAAATACCCCTGATATGACACTAATGATTGCCTAAAAATTGACATCTGAGATAAATATTAACCCATATTTCTTGGAAACAGAAAAAGTAAAACTTCTAGTAAGCTCAGATCATTGTTAAAAGGCATACAACAATGTGAGGCACTTGCAAGAGTCACTTCTTCACAATAACTTTTTATTTGCTTATATATATCATCAGTTGAATTGCGCACAATGGCGAAAAGTAAGTTATGGCGCAGTTATAGATTAAACAAAGCACGCAGGACATTTCGGTATAGACCAGGAAACACATTCCGACAAACATGCCAACATTTACCTAGCCCACTGACGATGTCGTTTTACCTTCAGTAACTGCAACGGAGTGTCTTTCCGCTGACAAGGCTGTTGACGTAATTTAGTTCTTCTCCAGGGACTATCTTGCCTTACAAGCAAACGACTAAAACCTGAAATAAATGACATTCCACACTGATTTCAATGCGAAAGCATGCACAATGTTAACATGGAAACAATGTTAACAAGATTGTTACCAGGCGATAGGTCCTTAACCGTACTAAATTCTGCCCAAACGGCCATTTTGAATCATTGCTTTGATTGGATTCTTATATTGTTTGCTATAATTTTTGTCATTATATGAATATAAAGCCCTTCTTCACCACAGAGTAGTAAGTTGTCCATACCGGCTACAAATTGAGCACATTCTTCATACAGAACTGTTTGAGAATTGCAGAAACCAGTAAACATGATTCCGAATTACCTCCCTTGATTTACGAACAGTATTGGTCATACAATAGTGTTATGGGCAAACACTCTGTTAAAAAACAAAACCTTAGGAATATATAATTAAGCAAAAGCATGTTTCATGGGTGTTTGATCATTTTGGAAATTTGTCGTTTTACCTTAAGGGCAAGCAAAGTCTTAGAACTGCAAAATATGGACTTGTTTTCTTGAAATTTGGACAAAAACAAGCAAATATAATACATTTTTGACCAAGTCTGAAGGCTTGTTTGTTATTTATAAAGCGTTTAATCCGACCCCTGTTTTCCCTTTTTTTTCTATGCCATTTTCAGGGTCATTGTAGAAGTCATGGTAGTGAAAAGCTACCTCACAGAAACATATTGCAACAATTAAATGAAGTCTTAATCACATTGAGATGACAAATGGTAGTGCAGGTGACTTGGTCAGCCTTTAAATCATAACTTTATCAAAGAAGCAACACAAAAACACGCAGTTTTGGGCCAATAAATACTTGGCATTGCTTAGATTTTTACAGCTCTCACAACAAATGCACATGTTTTTGCTTAAAGTAATAAAAATATAAATAAATTGCATGCTTAGCATGATCTTGAAAGGCAAGTTAAGCATTTGTACCTTTAATCTGTTGTAAAAACACACCATTTAAGGCCCCTGTGAAGTAATCCCTTAAACAGGCCCATGCAAGGGAGATAACCCAATCATAGCATAAATAATTGGGGCTGACATATTGAGGAAATACCCCTGATATGACACTAATGATTGCCTAAAAATTGACATCTGAGATAAATATTAACCCATATTTCTTGGAAACAGAAAAAGTAAAACTTCTAGTAAGCTCAGATCATTGTTAAAAGGCATACAACAATGTGAGGCACTTGCAAGAGTCACTTCTTCACAATAACTTTTTATTTGCTTATATATATCATCAGTTGAATTGCGCACAATGGCGAAAAGTAAGTTATGGCGCAGTTATAGATTAAACAAAGCACGCAGGACATTTCGGTATAGACCAGGAAACACATTCCGACAAACATGCCAACATTTACCTAGCCCACTGAAGATGTCGTTTTACCTTCAGTAACTGCAACGGAGTGTCTTTCCGCTGACAAGGCTGTTGACGTAATTTAGTTCTTCTCCAGGGACTATCTTGCCTTACAAGCAAACGACTAAAACCTGAAATAAATGACATTCCACACTGATTTCAATGCGAAAGCATGCACAATGTTAACATGGAAACAATGTTAACAAGATTGTTACCAGGCGATAGGTCCTTAACCGTACTAAATTCTGCCCAAACGGCCATTTTGAATCATTGCTTTGATTGGATTCTTATATTGTTTGCTATAATTTTTGTCATTATATGAATATAAAGCCCTTCTTCACCACAGAGTAGTAAGTTGTCCATACCGGCTACAAATTGAGCACATTCTTCATACAGAACTGTTTGAGAATTGCAGAAACCAGTAAACATGATTCCGAATTACCTCCCTTGATTTACGAACAGTATTGGTCATACAATAGTGTTATGGGCAAACACTCTGTTAAAAAACAAAACCTTAGGAATATATAATTAAGCAAAAGCATGTTTCATGGGTGTTTGATCATTTTGGAAATTTGTCGTTTTACCTTAAGGTGGCACACTACAGTTTTTTTAGTCTCGGCCAATCGCGTACACAAGCAGGAGCGAACCAATGTCTGGAAACTGGTCACCTCGCAAATCTGAAAATAAACCAAGCACATTGCCAGAATGGTTGAGGCTGTGCCTTTTGAAAAATCAGTAACATTCAAATCAAATGAGTTGGGGCAAAATGTTTTAGTATTGATTATTTCAAATCAAAACATCAGAATTATGTGTGTTTCCGAGCCTTTTTAAGCCAGTTTCAACAACAAACTGCCACTTTCCTGCAGAAGCAAGGTGCCTGGAAACCATGTTTTTACATTGGTAACTTACCAAGTACTAAACAGCAATGGAGAAAATTGGGGGTCAAAGGATTAGATTTTTTGTAATAGTTCAATGTCCGTACGCCCTTTCAAATTTCCAACAGAAATACTGACCGGAGCCAGCATTACACCTGTTTTCGAATTGCATTAATTCTACTTCCTGTATGCAGCTATAGTTAAAATACCAATGTTTTGGTAACTTACAAACATCCAAGAAAAATCACCACAACTCAAACCTGACATTCATTATTATTAAGACACTCAAAATGGTGCTTACTTGAGCAATGTTCTCTTTATTTAGAAATTTGACCGGGGCCAATTCGCATTGGTGGCTAAAAAGTGTGGTGTGCAGCCTTAAGGGCAAGCAAAGTCTTAGAACTGCAAAATATGGACTTGTTTTCTTGAAATTTGGACAAAAACAAGCAAATATAATACATTTTTGACCAAGTCTGAAGGCTTGTTTGTTATTTATAAAGCGTTTAATCCGACCCCTGTTTTCCCTTTTTTTTCTATGCCATTTTCAGGGTCATTGTAGAAGTCATGGTAGTGAAAAGCTACCTCACAGAAACATATTGCAACAATTAAATGAAGTCTTAATCACATTGAGATGACAAATGGTAGTGCAGGTGACTTGGTCAGCCTTTAAATCATAACTTTATCAAAGAAGCAACACAAAAACACGCAGTTTTGGGCCAATAAATACTTGGCATTGCTTAGATTTTTACAGCTCTCACAACAAATGCACATGTTTTTGCTTAAAGTAATAAAAATATAAATAAATTGCATGCTTAGCATGATCTTGAAAGGCAAGTTAAGCATTTGTACCTTTAATCTGTTGTAAAAACACACCATTTAAGGCCCCTGTGAAGTAATCCCTTAAACAGGCCCATGCAAGGGAGATAACCCAATCATAGCATAAATAATTGGGGCTGACATATTGAGGAAATACCCCTGATATGACACTAATGATTGCCTAAAAATTGACATCTGAGATAAATATTAACCCATATTTCTTGGAAACAGAAAAAGTAAAACTTCTAGTAAGCTCAGATCATTGTTAAAAGGCATACAACAATGTGAGGCACTTGCAAGAGTCACTTCTTCACAATAACTTTTTATTTGCTTATATATATCATCAGTTGAATTGCGCACAATGGCGAAAAGTAAGTTATGGCGCAGTTATAGATTAAACAAAGCACGCAGGACATTTCGGTATAGACCAGGAAACACATTCCGACAAACATGCCAACATTTACCTAGCCCACTGAAGATGTCGTTTTACCTTCAGTAACTGCAACGGAGTGTCTTTCCGCTGACAAGGCTGTTGACGTAATTTAGTTCTTCTCCAGGGACTATCTTGCCTTACAAGCAAACGACTAAAACCTGAAATAAATGACATTCCACACTGATTTCAATGCGAAAGCATGCACAATGTTAACATGGAAACAATGTTAACAAGATTGTTACCAGGCGATAGGTCCTTAACTGTACTAAATTCTGCCCAAACGGCCATTTTGAATCATTGCTTTGATTGGATTCTTATATTGTTTGCTATAATTTTTGTCATTATATGAATATAAAGCCCTTCTTCACCACAGAGTAGTAAGTTGTCCATACCGGCTACAAATTGAGCACATTCTTCATACAGAACTGTTTGAGAATTGCAGAAACCAGTAAACATGATTCCGAATTACCTCCCTTGATTTACGAACAGTATTGGTCATACAATAGTGTTATGGGCAAACACTCTGTTAAAAAACAAAACCTTAGGAATATATAATTAAGCAAAAGCATGTTTCATGGGTGTTTGATCATTTTGGAAATTTGTCGTTTTACCTTAAGGGCAAGCAAAGTCTTAGAACTGCAAAATATGGACTTGTTTTCTTGAAATTTGGACAAAAACAAGCAAATATAATACATTTTTGACCAAGTCTGAAGGCTTGTTTGTTATTTATAAAGCGTTTAATCCGACCCCTGTTTTCCCCTTTTTTTCTATGCCATTTTCAGGGTCATTGTAGAAGTCATGGTAGTGAAAAGCTACCTCACAGAAACATATTGCAACAATTAAATGAAGTCTTAATCACATTGAGATGACAAATGGTAGTGCAGGTGACTTGGTCAGCCTTTAAATCATAACTTTATCAAAGAAGCAACACAAAAACACGCAGTTTTGGGCCAATAAATACTTGGCATTGCTTAGATTTTTACAGCTCTCACAACAAATGCACATGTTTTTGCTTAAAGTAATAAAAATATATATAAATTGCATGCTTAGCATGATCTTGAAAGGCAAGTTAAGCATTTGTACCTTTAATCTGTTGTAAAAACACACCATTTAAGGCCCCTGTGAAGTTATCCCTTAAACAGGCCCATGCAAGGGAGATAACCCAATCATAGCATAAATAATTGGGGCTGACATATTGAGGAAATACCCCTGATATGACACTAATGATTGCCTAAAAATTGACATCTGAGATAAATATTAACCCATATTTCTTGGAAACAGAAAAAGTAAAACTTCTAGTAAGCTCAGATCATTGTTAAAAGGCATACAACAATGTGAGGCACTTGCAAGAGTCACTTCTTCACAATAACTTTTTATTTGCTTATATATATCATCAGTTGAATTGCGCACAATGGCGAAAAGTAAGTTATGGCGCAGTTATAGATTAAACAAAGCACGCAGGACATTTCGGTATAGACCAGGAAACACATTCCGACAAACATGCCAACATTTACCTAGCCCACTGAAGATGTCGTTTTACCTTCAGTAACTGCAACGGAGTGTCTTTCCGCTGACAAGGCTGTTGACGTAATTTAGTTCTTCTCCAGGGACTATCTTGCCTTACAAGCAAACGACTAAAACCTGAAATAAATGATATTCCACACTGATTTCAATGCGAAAGCATGCACAATGTTAACATGGAAACAATGTTAACAAGATTGTTACCAGGCGATAGGTCCTTAACCGTACTAAATTCTGCCCAAACGGCCATTTTGAATCATTGCTTTGATTGGATTCTTATATTGTTTGCTATAATTTTTGTCATTATATGAATATAAAGCCCTTCTTCACCACAGAGTAGTAAGTTGTCCATACCGGCTACAAATTGAGCACATTCTTCATACAGAACTGTTTGAGAATTGCAGAAACCAGTAAACATGATTCCGAATTACCTCCCTTGATTTACGAACAGTATTGGTCATACAATAGTGTTATGGGCAAACACTCTGTTAAAAAACAAAACCTTAGGAATATATAATTAAGCAAAAGCATGTTTCATGGGTGTTTGATCATTTTGGAAATTTGTCGTTTTACCTTAAGGGCAAGCAAAGTCTTAGAACTGCAAAATATGGACTTGTTTTCTTGAAATTTGGACAAAAACAAGCAAATATAATACATTTTTGACCAAGTCTGAAGGCTTGTTTGTTATTTATAAAGCGTTTAATCCGACCCCTGTTTTCCCTTTTTTTTCTATGCCATTTTCAGGGTCATTGTAGAAGTCATGGTAGTGAAAAGCTACCTCACAGAAACATATTGCAACAATTAAATGAAGTCTTAATCACATTGAGATGACAAATGGTAGTGCAGGTGACTTGGTCAGCCTTTAAATCATAACTTTATCAAAGAAGCAACACAAAAACACGCAGTTTTGGGCCAATAAATACTTGGCATTGCTTAGATTTTTACAGCTCTCACAACAAATGCACATGTTTTTGCTTAAAGTAATAAAAATATAAATAAATTGCATGCTTAGCATGATCTTGAAAGGCAAGTTAAGCATTTGTACCTTTAATCTGTTGTAAAACACACCATTTAAGGCCCCTGTGAAGTAATCCCTTAAACAGGCCCATGCAAGGGAGATAACCCAATCATAGCATAAATAATTGGGGCTGACATATTGAGGAAATACCCCTGATATGACACTAATGATTGCCTAAAAATTGACATCTGAGATAAATATTAACCCATATTTCTTGGAAACAGAAAAAGTAAAACTTCTAGTAAGCTCAGATCATTGTTAAAAGGCATACAACAATGTGAGGCACTTGCAAGAGTCACTTCTTCACAATAACTTTTTATTTGCTTATATATATCATCAGTTTGAATTGCGCACAATGGCGAAAAGTAAGTTATGGCGCAGTTATAGATTAAACAAAGCACGCAGGACATTTCGGTATAGACCAGGAAACACATTCCGACAAACATGCCAACATTTACCTAGCCCACTGAAGATGTCGTTTACCTTCAGTAACTGCAACGGAGTGTCTTTCCGCTGACAAGGCTGTTGACGTAATTTAGTTCTTCTCCAGGGACTATCTTGCCTTACAATCAAACGACTAAAACCTGAAATAAATGACATTCCACCACTGATTTCAATGCGAAAGCATGCACAATGTTAACATGGAAACAATGTTAACAAGATTGTTACCAGGCGATAGGTCCTTAACCGTACTAAATTCTGCCCAAACGGCCATTTTGAATCATTGCTTTGATTGGATTCTTATATTGTTTGCTATAATTTTTGTCATTATATGAATATAAAGCCCTTCTTCACCACAGAGTAGTAAGTTGTCCATACCGGCTACAAATTGAGCACATTCTTCATACAGAACTGTTTGAGAATTGCAGAAACCAGTAAACATGATTCCGAATTACCTCCCTTGATTTACGAACAGTATTGGTCATACAATAGTGTTATGGGCAAACACTCTGTTAAAAAACAAAACCTTAGGAATATATAATTAAGCAAAAGCATGTTTCATGGGTGTTTGATCATTTTGGAAATTTGTCGTTTTACCTTAAGGTGGCACACTACAGTTTTTTTTAGTCTCGGCCAATCGCGTACACAAGCAGGAGCGAACAATGTCTGGAGACTGGTCACCTCGCAAATCTGAAATAAACCAAGCACATTGCCAGAATGGTTGAGGCTGTGCCTTCTGAAAATCAGTAACATTCAAATCAAATGAGTTGGGGCAAAATGTTTTAGTATTGATTATTTCAAATCAAAACATCAGAATTATGTGTGTTTCCGAGCCTTTTTAAGCCAGTTTCAACAACAAACTGCCACTTTCTGCAGAAGCAAGGTGCCTGGAAACCATGTTTTTACATTGGTAACTTACCAAGTACTAAACAGCAATGGAGAAAATTGGGGGTCAAAGGATTAGATTTTTTGTAATAGTTCAATGTCCGTACGCCCTTTCAAATTTCCAACAGAAATACTGACCGGAGCCAGCATTACACCTGTTTTCGAATTGCATTAATTCTACTTCCTGTATGCAGCTATAGTTAAAATACCAATGTTTTGGTAACTTACAAACATCCAAGAAAAAATCCCACAACTCAAACCTGACATTCATTATTATTAAGACACTCAAAATGGTGCTTACTTGAGCAATGTTTCTTTATTTAGAAATTGACCGGGGCCAATTCGCATTGGTGGCTAAAAAAGTGTGGTGTGCAGCCTAAGGGCAAGCAAACGTCCTTTAGAACTTGCAAAATATGGACTGTTTTCTTGAAATTTGGACAAAAACAAGCAAATATAATACATTTTTGACCAAGTCTGAAGGCTTGTTGTTTTTATTTATAAAGCGTTTAATCCGACCCCCTGTTTTCCCTTTTTTTTCTATGCCATTTTCAGGGTCATTGTAGAAGTCATGGTAGTGAAAGCTACCTCACAGAACATATTGCAACAATTAAATGAAGTCTTAATCACATTGAGATGACAACTGGTAGTGCAGGTGACTTGGTCAGCCTTTAAATCATACTTTATCAAAGAAAGCAACACAAAAACACGCAGTTTTGGGCCAATAAATACTTGGCATTGCTTAGATTTTTACAGCTCTCACAACAAATGCACATGTTTTTGCTTAAAGTAATAAAAATATAAATAAATTGCATGCTTAGCATGATCTTGAAAGGCAAGTTAAGCATTTGTACCTTTAATCTGTTGTAAAAACACACACCATTTAAGGCCCCTGTGAAGTAATCCTTAAACAAGGCCCATGCAAGGGAGATAACCCAATCATAGCATAAATAATTGGGGCTGACATATTGAGGAAATACCCCTGATTAGACACTAAATGATTGCCTAAAAATTGACATCTGAGCTAAATATTAACCCCATATTCTTGGAAACAGAAAAAGTAAAACTTCTAGTAGCTCAGATCATTGTTAAAAGGCATACAACAATGTGAGGCACTTGCAAGAGTCACTTCTTCACATAACTTTTTATTTGCTTATATATATCATCAGTTGAATGCGCACAATGGCGAAAAGTAAGTTATGGCGCAGTTATAGATTAAACAAAGCACGCAGGACATTTCGGTATAGACCAGGAAACACATTCCGACCAACATGCGCAACATTACCTAGCCCACTGAAGATGTCGTTTTACCTTCAGTAACTGCAACGGAGTGTCTTTCCGCTGACAAGGCTGTTGACGTAATTTAGTTCTTCTCCAGGGACTATCTTGCCTTACAAGCAAACGACTAAAACCTGAAATAAATGACATTCCACACTGATTTCAATGCGAAAGCATGCACAATGTTAACATGGAAACAATGTTAACAAGATTGTTACCAGGCGATGAGTCCTTAACCGTACTAAATTCTGCCCAAACGGCCATTTTGAATCATTGCTTTGATTGGATTCTTATATTGTTTGCTATCTTTGTCATTATATGAATATAAAGCCCTTCTTCACCAGAGTAGTAAGTTGTCCATACCGGCTACAAATTGAGCACATTCTTCATACAGAACTGTTTGAGAATTGCAGAAACCATAAACATGATTCCGAATTACCTCCTTGATTTACGAACAGTATTGGTCATACAATAGTGTTATGGGCAAACACTCTGTTAAAAACAAAACCTTAGGAATATATATTAAGCAAAAGCATGTTTCATGGGTGTTGGATCATTTTGGAAATTTGTCGTTTTACCTTAAAGGTGCCCACTACAGTTTTTTTTGTCTCGGCCAATCGCGTACACAAGCAGGAGCGAACCCAATGTCTGGAAACTGGGTCACCTCACGCAAATCTGAAAAATAAACCAAGCACATTGCCAGAATGTTGAGGCTGTGCCTTCTGAAAAATCAGGTAACATTCAAATCAAATGATTGGGGCAAAATGTTTTAGTAATTGATTATTTCAAATCAAAACATCAGAATTATGTGTGTTTCCGACCTTTTTAAGGCCAGTTTCAACAACAAAACTGCCCTTTCCTGCAGAAGCAAGGTGCCTGGAACCATGTTTTTACATTGGTAACTTACCAAGTACTAAACAGCAATGGAGAAAATTGGGGGTCAAAGGATTAGATTTTTTGTAATAGTTCAATGTCCTACGCCCTTTCAATTTCCAACGAACTACTGACCGGAGCCAGCATTACAACCTGTTTTCGAATTGCATTAATTCTACTTTCTGTATGCAGCTATAGTTAAAATACAAGTTTGGTAACTTACAAACATCCAAGAAAAATCACCACAACTCAAACCTGACATTCATTATTATTAAAGACACTCAAATGGTGCTTACTTGAGCATGTTCTCTTTTTAGAAATTTGACCGTGGCCAATTCGCATGGTGGCTAAAAGTGTGGTGTGCAGTGCCTAAGGGCAAGCAAAGTCTTTAGAACTGCAAAATATGGACTTGTTTTTTTTCTTTCTTGAAATTTGGACAAACAAGCAAATATAATACATTTTTGACCAAGTCTGAAGGCTTGTTTGTTATTTATAAAGCGTTTAAAAAAAATCCGACCCCTGTTTCCCTTTTTTTTTCTATGCCATTTTCAGGGTCATTGTAGAAGTCATGGTAGTGAAAAGCTACCTCACAGAAACATATTGCAACAATTAAATGAAGTCTAATAATCACATTGAGATGACAATGGTAGTGCAGGTGACTTGGTCAGCCTTTAAATCATAACTTTATCAAGAAGCAACACAAAAACACGCAGTTTTGGGCCAATAAAATACTTGGCATTGCTTAGATTTTTACAGCTCTCACACAAATGCACATGTTTTTGCTTAAAGTAATAAAAATATAAATAACTTGCATGCTTAGCATGATCTTGAAAGGCCAGTTAAGCATTTGTACCTTTATCTGTTGTAAAAACACACCATTTAAGGCCCCTGTGAAGTAATCCCTTAAACAGGCCCATGCAAGGAGATAACCCAATCATAGCATAAATAATTGGGGCTGGACTATTGAGGAAATACCCTGATATGACACTAATGATTGCCTAAAAATTGACATCTGAGATAAATATTAACCCATATTTCTTGGAAAACAGAAAAAGTAAAACTTCTAGTAAGCTCAGATCATTGTTAAAAGGCATACAACAATGTGAGGCACTTGCAAGAGTCACTTCTTCACAATAACTTTTTATTTGCTTATATATATCATCAGTTGAATTGCGCACATGGCGAAAAAGTAAGTTATGGCGCAGTTATAGATTAAACAAAGCACGCAGGACATTTCGGTATAGACCAGGAACACATTCCGACAAACATGCCAACATTTACCCTAGCCCACTGAAGATGTCGTTTTACCTTCAGTAACTGCAACGGAGTGTTTTCCTCCGCTGACAAGGCTGTTGACGTAATTTATTCTTCTCCAGGGACTATCTTGCCTTACAGCAAACGACTAAACCTGAAATAAATGCATTTCCACACTGATTTCAATGCGAAAGCTGCACAATGTTAACATGGACACAATGTTAACAAGATTGTTACCAAGGCGATAGGTCCTAACCGTACTAATTCTGCCCAAACGGCCATTTTGAATCATTGCTTTGATTGGATTCTTATATTGTTTGCTATAATTTTTGTCATTATTGAATATAAAGCCTTCTTCACCACAGAGTAGTAAGTTGTCCATACCGGCTACAAATTGAGCACATTCTTCATACAGAACTGTTTGAGAATTGCAAAACCAGTAAACATGATTCCGAATTACCTCCCTTGATTTACGAACAGTTTGGGTCATACAATAGTGTTATGGGCAAACACTCTTTGTTTAAAAAACAAAACCTTAGGATATATAAATTAAGCAAAAGCATGTTTCATGGGTGTTTGATCATTTTGGAAATTTGTCGTTTTACCTTAAGGGCAAGCAAGTCTTAGAACTGCAAAATATGACTTGTTTTCTTGAAATTTGGACAAAACCAGCAAATATATAATACATTTTTGACCAAGTCTGAAGGCTTGTTTGTTATTTATAAAGCGTTTTAATCCGACCCCTGTTTTTCCCTTTTTTTCTATGCCATTTTCAGGGTCATTGTAGAAGTCATGGTAGTGAAAAGCTACTCACAGAAACATATTGCAACAATTAAATGAAGTCTTAATCACATTGAGGATGACAAATGGTAGTGCAGGTGACTTGGTCAGCCTTTAAATCATAACTATCAAAGAAGCAAAACACAAAACACGCATGTTGGGCCAATAAATACTTGGCATTGCTTAGATTTTTACAGCTCTCACACAACAAATCGCACATGTTTTTGCTTAAGTAATAAAATATAATAAATTGCATGCTTAGAGCATGATCTTGAAAGGCAAGTTAAGCATTTGTACCTTTAATCTGTTGTAAAAACACACCATTTAGGCCCCTGTGAAGTAATCCCTTAAACAGGCCCATGCAAGGGAGATAACCCAATCATAGCATAAATAATTGGGGCTGACATATTGAGGAAATACCCCTGATATGACACTAATGATTGCCTAAAAATTGACATCTGAGATAAATATTAACCCATATTTCTTGGAAACAGAAAAAGTAAAACTTCTAGTAAGCTCAGATCATTGTTAAAAGGCATACAACAATGTGAGGCACTTGCAAGAGTCACTTCTTCACATACTTTTTATTTGCTTATATATAATCATCAGTTGAATTGCGCACAATGGCGACGAAGTAAGTATGGCGCAGGTATAGATTAACAAGCACGCAGGACTTTTCGGTATAGAACCAGGAAACACATTCCGACAAACATGCCAACATTTACCAGCCCACTGAAAGATGTCGTGTTACCTTCATTAACTGCAACGGAGTGTCTTTCCGCTGACAAGGCTGTTGACGTAATTTAGTCTTCCCCAGGACTATTCTTGCCTTACAAGCAAACGACTAAAACCTGAATAAATGACATTCCACACTGATTTCAATGCGAAAGCATGCACATGTTTAACATGGAAACAATGTTAACAAGATTGTTACCAGGCGATAGGTCCTTACCCTACTAAATTCTGCCCAAACGGCCATTTTGAATCATTGCTTTGATTGGATTCTTA